>NC_080390.1:37471830-37771830 GCF_028751815.1 Salvia miltiorrhiza | reverse complement strand
ATAAACGAGGCTCGGTGTTGCTATTTTCACAATCGTATATTTGGTGGAAATCGCAACGTCGTCTTCATTGTTAGCCGGAGTTTAGCATCTTTAAAGATCAAAGCTTCTCTCCATCGAAATTCTCAAGAAAGGTGAAATTAAGATGAAGAACAATTTGAGCAATAGTACTCGGCTCATACTCCTCCACCCCTACATTCAAAAGCAAGGCAGCTCCAACCGCCTATGGCTCCTCGCTCTACTCTCCTTCCTCACTCTAGCATTCCTTGCAACCCTCATCTACACGCGCGAGTCCATCTCCACCACCACCTCCACGACCGTCGCAGCCGTGGTGGCCGCGGCGGCCAACCCCCGGCTCCCGGCCTCCGTGTCGAGGGCCCTGATCCACTACGCCTCCAACTCCAACAACTCCGACCATATGTCCCACGCCGACATAAAGCAGGTCTCCGACGCCCTCCGGCAGTGCTCGCAGCCGTGCAACGTGCTCGTATTCGGCCTCACGCCGGAGAGCCTCCTCTGGAGGGCCCTCAACCACAATGGGCGGACGGTGTTCATCGACGAGAACCGCTACTACGCGGCCTACGTGGAGGAGAAGTACCCGGAGATCGAGGCCTACGACGTGCAGTACGCGACGAAGCTGAGCGAGATGGCGGAGCTGATCGCGGCGGTGAAGGAGCAGGTGAGGAACGAGTGCCGGCCGGTGCAGAACCTCCTCTTCTCCGAGTGCAAGCTGGGCCTCAACGACCTGCCCAACCAGCTCTACGAGGTGGAGTGGGATGTCATACTCGTCGACGGACCCCGGGGCTACTGGCCGGAGGCGCCGGGGAGGATGGCGGCCATCTTCACGGCGGCCGTGCTTGCCCGGAGCAAGAGGGGCGCCAACGCCAAGACGCACGTCTTCGTGCATGACTTCAACATGAAGGTGGACAGAGTGACGAGCGATGAGTTTCTGTGCAGAGAGAATTTGGTGAAGTCGACGGATACGATGGGCCATTTTGTGCTCGAGAGAATGGATGCCAACGCCGCACAGTTCTGCCGGACGCCGCCGCCCTCATGATCGCTTTCTTATACCTGCTCTGCTTTCCTTTCTAATAATCACTAGTGGATCATATAATTTAATTCATTTTCGCATTTTTGCTCCTTTTGGCATCTGTATCATGTTATTTTCTATGTCCAATTCAAGAAGTGTATCTTTCAAAAGAGAAGCCTATTCTTGTAGTATGTATGGTATTAAAGAAGGATTAATTGTCTCTAAATCCTTAAACTATAGTCATTTTCCGTTTTTTCTCTCAATCTTTGAACTTCCCATTTAAAATCCACCAACTATTGATTTTTCCCAATCTTATTCTCATGATGGATTTTTCGGCCAAATTCGTACACACGTGGAATCGGAATTATCTGACGTGGACACGCCGAATACTTAATAAAACGACATCGTCTGTATTGTACATAAACAACGTCGTTTTGCGTGTTCTTGTTCAAATAAAATTAAGGTTCTTGCTGAAACCCTCAATTAGACTAGTTGGTGGCTGAGAAGCGCCTCGGCAGTGGCGGTGGCGGTGACGGTGGGTTTGGCTTTGTGGCCGATGCTATTCGGCAGAAAGACAGACGGCGGCGCCAGTGGGTTTTGTTGTTGGGCGTCGAATAGAGGAATTAAGGGAAACGGTCGGACCGTCGGAGGTGCAGCGACACTGCTGTTGTCACGGTGATACGGAGGTGTGTGCGCTGTACTTCGTGGTCAGAAATTAAGAAAGAGAGATGAGCTTGAGGGGGAGGAAACGGTGGACAGCGGCGGTGGCCTTTACTGCTGCTGTGGTCCTTGTGGCTACTTCTCAGCCGGTCGATGGAGGAGAAAAGCGGCTGGGCGGCGTTACTGCTGCCTCGGCGGCGAGGCGATCCTCCGGCTACCGTTCGATTGAAATCGAAGTAGATGGGGCCTAGGGTTTTGGGATTTGGCATATTGGGGATTTTTTCCCCATCTACGTCAGAGAGAGTTTTTTGTTGTTGTCGCCGGTGAGAAAGAGGTGGCGGATGTCCGCCGAGAGAGAAGAAAGAAGATAGATTTAGGGAAGGGGTGGGGTGCTTGTGATGTGGCATACACTGCACACGTGGACGCCATGTTATGCCATGTTTTAAGTGAATATCGCCACATAGGATAATTCCGATATCGGATTTGACCGGAAATTGCCGTCATGAGAAAATTGGGAAAAATCAATAGTTGGTGAATTTTTATGGGAAGTTTAAAAATTGAGAAAAAAAAAACGAAAAGTGACTATAGTTTAATAATTTAGAGGCAATTAACCCATTAAAGAATTATTAGTGTTCTGCATTTTACACATTTTTCTTTTCAAAAATAAAATTAAGATTTTTACTACAAGAGTGATTGCGCCTAAATATACAAATTTTTATTAAATTTTAATTTTATACCATGTGGTTTCATTATGTTAGATAGCTCAATTGAGCTTAAACTGCTAATTATTTGCATAGCAAAGTTAAAATGACATAAAATGAAATAAATTCTATGGGCAGAAAATCGTACATGAAAAGTGAGATGCTTCTTCTCTAACTAGTAGGACGGGGGGTTCGAGTCACCCTAGGAGTTAGAGTATGAGTGAATTTTTTCATTTCTTTGATTATAATAAATTATTTTATTTTTTTTAAAACTCAAATTTCTATTATCTAAATTGTACTTCGAAATAAATAAATTTTCAATTGTTCTTTTTTTTTTTCACACAATTGTCAAATTCTCTCCAAAGTAATGCTGAAGTGGACAATCAATAAATTAAAAATTCAACTTTCAGATACATAAATTTTCAATTAGCCCCAAAATAATGTTGAAATGGACACCTAAACCTCAACTAGTCACAGACGCATAATGGCATTAATTTTTTTTACTTCAACTAGCAATAATAACATAAATTTATCATTAATTGATAATAATTTGAAAATTTAAAACAATTGAAATTTTATTTATTTAAAGAGAAAATTACATGCAAATACACAAACTTTGCTCAAAATTCATTTTTGACGTGAAGTTAGAATTTTATAATTATTTACACCAACTTTGTAAATTGTTTAATTTTGACACCGATTTCATTCTTTTCAAATTTTAAAATCACGTAGCTCCTACGTGGCTCACCGGCACACACCTTTTAGTTCGCCGAACAAATAACAAAACGAAATGAAACGAAATCCTAACTTCACGTCATTTTTTCCGATCATCGGAAATGAAATCGGCATCGAAATTGAACAACTTACAAAATTAGTGTATTTAATTGTAAAATCCTAACTTCACGTCAAATATGGATGGATTTTGAGCAAAGTTTGTGTATTTACATCCAATTTTGCCTTATTTAAAAGTATAAAACTTTATTCATACGCAAAATCAAAATTAAGTGAAAGTTGTGTATTTTACTGCAATTAGCCCTTTTTTCAAGAACCACCAGTATAATTACACTTGCATAGCAAGCAGATACAAATATTCTTCAGATAAAAATACAATCGAGTTGAATCAGGTATCGCAATACAATTAGAAGGTCTATTCCTCAAAAATTTCTAGGATTATAACAAATAAGTCGAGACTTGAGCCATCTACAAATTCGTGTGCCGTAAGAATTGAAGTATACTAACCTTGCAACGCTGCTAATACGATTCTTGAGGTAGCGTCCAAAGTGGTGCTTAATTTTAATTAACAGATGATTTGTTGCGATCATCATCCTTGACAAAAAGAGGTATTCTGGCACCAAGCTCTTTAAGCCGGTCGACTATACCATACAGAAATTCAAATGTGAGCTTGGATTGTCTGTTGAGATCATCTCTTACATGTGGATGAATTCGGAACCACTCTCCGAGTAACTTGTGCACGTGAGATCGGATCATCCTCCATGGCACCGGATGCTTCTCACAGAAGTTCAAATACTCCACCAACAACTGAGCTTGATCAAGTTCCCCGTCTTTGCATGTTTCTTCATGACCCGGCACCCATTCAGCAGTTCGATAACCAGCAAACAGAGCAGGATTCTCAAGCAGAGGCTCAGCTGAAAGGACCCCTTCAACCCCCGTCTCTTCCATGCATTGCCACACATCTTCTATGTGCCGTATATTACCATTTGCAAGGACAGGAATTCTCACTGCTTCTCTAACAGCCTTGATTGCTCTCCAGTCAGCACGAAACTTCTTCCCATCTTTTTCATCTCTTGTTCTTCCATGTACTGCTAAAAGAGCACATCCTGCCTCCTCCAACATTTTCGCATAGTTAATTGTATCTTGCAAATCCGGGAAGATCCGAATTTTGCATGAGACGGGGACATTAAGGCCATTAGCTAATTTTTCCACCAGAGATTTCACAAGAGGAAGATTATCCATCAGGAAAGCTCCATAATATCCTCGTTTTGCAATTCGCTGGGGGCACCTAAACAAAAAGGCAAACAAATATGAGTTTTTTATTCAGATACAAGTGGCAATAACCAGTGCGAATGCAGGAAGAAAACTAGAATCATATGGATAAAGTCAAGAAATTCTTGCAGAGTAGTTTGAAGAAAAATTCTTCCTTTTCTCTTTTATGAATAGCTTGACATCTTTGTCAGGTTGAAGTTAAGAATTAAGATTGGTAGATTTTATCTTTTCCCTGAGTGGGTGTGATAATTTGGGGATTTGATGTTAAAGAATCTCTACAGCTTTACAGTAATAACTTGGAAAAGGTTTTCACATATGTACTTTGTTAAAAAGAAATCAAATAAGTTCCTCTGTTAGGCCACTCAGAAAATTAAACACACCAAGGATATCAGAACAGAATAATACAAACAAGAAAGAGAATACTTTGCCCAACTATTTCCATCTCTTATTACATTCCCCACATTTGCTCGCAAAGTGTGTTTTTCATAATAAAATCAAATTTCTCCATTATAACAACTACCAATACACTTCGCCAATGGCAAACTAGCAAAATTAATGATTTAACTTTTTTCTAAGCCACACAAGTGCCCTAGTATATGATGGTAAATTTTAGCATGTAACCACTTAGTTGCATTGCATACATGAGGCAACGGTCAGAGTGCCTTAGAGCATTTGAGGTGCAGCACTTCAATCAGCCACTTGCTCTGAGCCAGGTGCCATTTCGTGAGGCCAAGTCCACAAAAAAGGCACACTCTAGAGAAAATCTGCTATTCTTTATTCTTTGGTTTATTTGGGATGTTTTTTCCCCTCTTTGTTACAATTCAAACATGCTTCAAGGTAACTTGGGACTCTTGGATGTTAAAACCTTATTCAAATTAAAGTAATTAGGATTTCTAGAGATCAGGAAATACAATAGGAAAGCCCTATAGTTCGTGTGTGAAACTTAAAGTTGTGATGAGATTATGTTTCTAAAGCAAACTGAGGAGGTCTATCATGATAATCAACCAGGGGAAAGAACATCTCGTCCACACCTACACCAAGGGTGTAGTCTAACATGTAAAAAATTTAAAAGGTTGTCCTTCTATCAGAACTGGACAACTAATCCTCTAGTACTTCAAGATGAAGTTTGACAAAAGTATGAGGAGAGTGTAAGTTGATGAAGAGGGTGAGAATGGCTTGATGGGCCTAAGTGGAACATTGTATTATAATGGGTTGATTGGCATGAACTAATTCACCGAATCTGATTTAAAACATGACTTTTAAAACGTAATAACCATAACAGATAACCGATTCCTCACATTATGGTGCAATTACAGCATCAAAACGAATTTCAGAAACTTTAAACTGATGTGGCACCCTCTCTATTCATGTCATATATGCATTCTCGTAGATGGCGGCACAATACACTTGTTATAGAGATGATGGCATATCAGTTTAACTAACCGGAATTTGATTTGATGCTGTAATTGTAACAGAATGTATGGTTGTGCTATGTGTGTCACGTCCTAAAATGTCATGTGTTTAACCGTAATGTGAAACTAGTTTGTGGGAACTTGTATACATATAGATTGGTCAATTATGTATGTATGGACTAATAAAGTAGCTATTTTTTTAAGATAATAAATCTTAAAAGATAAAAACAAGCCACTAGCATAAAGAAGATTAAAAAAAAAAAAAAAGAACACGGTCACTCTTACTATTTTACCCAGTAATTCACGACCAAGAATAGATTTACATGTAAATTGCTCTTTAACTAGAACTTCACAACTAAGAATAAGTTCAGTCGTGAATTGCTTTATTTAAAGGGCGGTTCATGACCAAACCTTTTATTGGTTGTGAATTTCCCCTTAATAAGGCAATTCGCAAGAATCGCAACCAAGTATAGGTTTGATCCTGAATTGCCTTATTGAAAAGGCAATTCACAACCAAACCTATTTAAGGGGGCCAAGAATAGGTTTTCACAATAAATTTAGTCTTGAATTAATCAATTAAGGGCAGAGGATACTTAAAACCAAAATGTGGCTATTTTTTAAATCTTTATGGCATCTTTTATTTTTACAATATGAAAATGGATATTTTGATATATTAAGCCATTATGTATTATATATATCAATGAACAACACAACAAGAGATATATAATTTTCATATTACGCATATAAATAATTACATATGCTCAAGGTATTTTTTTTTTGGGTTAATAGCCGCTAAATCCTATAACTATTTTGGTTTTCGCGTTTTGCATTTTTTTAAAAAAATCTGCCTCAGTATATCACAACTAATGAAGGCGTCGCGATTTGCATCCGGCGATGTTTTCCGGCAACATAAATTAATCTACGTGGCATTTTATTTGCTGACAAGGCTGATTATCATCTACATGGCAATTACCTGTTATTTTTTTTTTTTTTTTAATGACGTGTAGTGAAACGACGTCGTTTTCAAGTTCCGCCCACCTCTCTCTCAAGCTCCACCGGCGAAGTTGCTGCCCGCCGGCCGGAAGGCCGCCGCCCCGCCCTCGTTCCCTGTCCGACGACTATTATCCTTTTCTTCTGGCCAATACTTTCGGTTCTCGAGTCTCTCTGGAGATAAATCTCAAAGTCTCAATCTCTATCTCCAAGCTAAACCAATATCCATCTCTACAGATCTAAAAAATACCCAATCAATCGAAAGGAAATCCGGACTCCTTCCTTCATTTTCAGAAAATCACAACAGCTGTTGCCGCCGCGAACCACCGCGTGGCCTTTCCTCGGTTCCGTCGCACCTATTTTCCACCGCCACCCGCGCGGCCTCTTCCGGCAGTAGTCATCACCGTCGACTGACCCAGCTGCACCGCAGTCCAGGTCGCACCTCTTTCTCAGCCAGTGCACGACCATCTTTGTTCTCCGCCGAAGCAACCGAGCACAAGCCGCTGACTGCTTATCTCTTTGTTCTCCATCTTCCCCAGTGAAATCCGGCAACATGGGATCCACGGCGGATCCGCTCAACTTCTATTTTCAATTTCTTAAATCCGAACACATTTTGGATGATTTTCTCTCTGAAATTGAGGGTTCTGATTTCCTTATTTTGTTGAGGGATCCACGGCGGATCCGCCCTTTGCGCCGCCGCTACCTCTCTCTCAAGCTCCGCCCACCTCTCTCTCAAGAACCCTAATTCAACCCCAGAACCCTAATTCAACAAAACAACGTCGTTTTGTGACTAATAATTTCAAAGAAACGTAAGGCAAAACGACATCATTTTGCCTATCGGAGTTCTATGCCACGTAGATTAGTCCGGCTGCCAAGTCATCTTCAATTTTGCCGGAAAATTTCGCATGATGCAAATCGCGAATCCTTAATTAGTTGTGATATACTGAGGCAAATTTTTTTAAAAAAATGCAAAACGCGAAAACCAAAATAGTTGAAGGATTTAGCGGCTATTAACCCTTTTTTTTTTAGGCACTCAAGGTATTATTTTAAATATACTTCCAATCAAGATTTGATGTCTCAACTAAAATGCTCTCATTTCTAATCCTACAACAAAGAAATTCCACGGTTCTACCTATTAACCAACACAGCCAAATGGACTTTAATTAGCTCTTCCAACAAAATAAATGAAACAATTACCCAAAATTAATGTCAACGTAGTCGCAGTAAGCCTCAACTTTCCGCGCTGCCTCCAGCAGAAGATCTGGATCATTCGCGCAAAATTGCACGAATAATGGCCTGTCTTCCTGTCAATTCCGCAAAAATACAGTAAATCAAACGCAATCAACAAACTAATCAAACACAAAGTCCAGATCCAATCCAATATTGAGACATGCCTTACAAGTGCTGAACTCTTGTGAACGATATTTTTCGTTTTCAGAGAAAATTCTGGAATGGAGCATAGGCGTGTAGGCGGCTTGGGCGCCGTACTTCCGGCAGAGAAGCCGGAACGGCAGCTCGGAGTTGTCTACCATGGGGGCTACTATGAATTTTGGCCGACCCAGCCCGTTCCAATGGGCCCAGGCCCGCTCGATGCGGGCTTCTCCGGTCAGGCATCCATTCGGCCGGTCCAAAGCGGCGCCGAGCGGCTCGGACGGCGGCGGAGTAGTGATTTCGGAGGAGCAGAGGGCGTCGTCGTTTGTGTCGTCGCCGTTAGTCGGTGTAGACGTTGAGGATAAGTTTAGGGTTTGTGTAGCCATTAATGGGTTGAAAAGGGTATTTGATAGTTTACAGTTGGGGTGAAGCGTGAATAGAGACGCAGAGAGAAGTTGTCGGAATCTCATTGGCGGAAGGAGGTTACGGTAGCGGAGGTTTGGGCCATGGCGGAAGGCGTATGGTTCGTGGGTTGCCTGAACAGCGTGGTGCTGCTTTATTTTGGGGGAAATAAGTAATTAGGGTTTTAGACCTTTAGGGCCTGTTTGATATGGGTTTATAGGTAGGATAAATTAAATTAATACGGGTTAGTGTGATGTTTGATATCATGTTCTATTAATGTGGTCAACTCCTACTTAATCCCACTTCTCCATGCTATTTTGTGGGAATAACCAATACTAATAATCCGGCCCCTCCCCCTCAGGATAATTTTAATACTGTGAAGTTGGATAAAAATTCTGCTACCCTTCCTCACGCATATCGATGCAAATGCCCAAGTAATGGTGGACAGACATGATATTTTTAAAATTATATGAGGATAGTTTTGGTATAAGATAATATAATCCAACATAATCCTATGGATATCAAACACAATATAGGATTAAGTACCATGATATCAAACACCCATAAAATAATATAAATCCACACTAATCCACACTAATTTCTCAAGATAATTTTAATCCTAATCAATCCTAAACTGTAAATCAAACGGCCCCTTAAGCGAGTACAATTTCACTTGGAAGTTTTATTTAGAAGGCCCTATTCAACATACAACATCAAATTTTGTCCACCATTTGAAAAAACATAAATTTTGGCTATTTTTTGTATGTCATGACTATTCCACCATTCTCTCTCTCCTCTCTCTTTCTCATCTCCCTCTCTCTCTCTCCAACGGCTGCGCGGCAGCGGTGCCGAGCTTGGAGAATTCGTCGGAGCTCTCGCGGCGGTGGTGGAGGAGATCCTCCATCTCTCTCTCTCCTGCGGCTGCCGCTCTCTCCTCTCTCTTTCTCATCTCCCTCTCTCTCTCTCTAGTGCGCGGCGGCGGTAGATCTGGTCTGATGAGGCGGCGTTGGTGGATCTGATCTGATCGTTGCGCCGCCTCCTCCATCAGCCGCCTCTGATCTGTGTGCTGCAAGTATGACACTTATGACACTATTAGTGCCATAAGTGCACACTTCCCCCTAGGGTTTAGATATTCCATTTAGGGTTTAGATTATCCATTTGAGGTTTAGATGTTCCATTTAGGGTTTAGATGTTCCATTTAGGGTTTAAATGATGTTGTTGTTTCTGTATTTGTGCTGCACGTATGGCACTTATGGCATTATTAGTGCCATAAGTGCCCAAAATGATTATTTTACTTGGTTTTATTTTGGATTTCCGTTGGCACTTATGGCATTAATAGTGTCATAAGTAAAATCCAAAATAAAACCAAAGTAAAATCTTGGCACTTATGGCACTAATAGTGCCATAAGTGCCTAACCCGACCCGGCACGCGACCCACGTGCTTGATCCTACCCGGTCCGCCTCATTAAGGGTAAAAACGTCCAAATCAATAAAAATGGCAAAAATTTGTGTTTTTTCAATGTGTGGCCCTAAATTGTGTTTTATGCTTCATTTTAGCTACTTCAAAATTTTACTCTTTTATTTATTTATTTAATCAAGGGTTAAAGGTACAAATTCACTGGACACCCCTATAGCGTATCACTTCTCATTTTCGACCTTGGCCTAAATACACTTCTAGAGTTCATAAAAAATGTGTATTTAAACCCAACGAGTTAACGTTGTTATCTCTCCGTTAATTTTTTTTTTTATTTAAATCATGGATTTCGCCCCTTAAAACTTTTCCGGCCAGCCTTCGCCGGCCATAAAAAAAAAACTCTTGGATGCAGCTCCGGTCTCAACTCTTCCAGCATTACCTCTCGTCATGACTGTTCCACCGGCACCAGTGCCAATGAGCTCACCCTCAGTGCCGACACCGACAGCTTCCCCCCCTCTGTTGTGTCATCGTCGCCGTCTCCCGGATAAATTAAATTGTGCATTTTGCCGTTTGATTCAGAAATAAGGTGGAAGCCCTCTGGATTGACGTTATCAAATCAAATTCAAGCCAACATTCAAGTTCAAGGAGATCAAGAAATTATATTTCCCTCCAAGGATTTGAAGAAATTCGAAGAAAAGAATCAGAGGATTAAAGTATAGAATCGCAACCCGCAACAAATTCATTTCAATCCATATATTTTGGATTTGTACACATTTTTGTAATTCATTTATTGAATACAATAAAAATTTATGTTTACAAGTACGTTCTAGCGTGCAATACATGAACTATAATATATTTATTTATTTAAAAAAAATTATGGAAAAATATCATTATTTATGAGTTAGATTAATTGATAATAAAAATAATAATGTTAATTTAAATATTAGTATTTGATTTAAAATAATGTAAATAGCAAAATTACTAAATTTAATAAATATTGTATAATAATAATAAATAAATTTATTGATTTTAAATTTAAGTTAATCTCATTTTGAACAAATAATGCTAAACTATCAATATAATAAAATTAACTACCTTCATTTGGTATAATAATCTGGGTCTCTTAAAAGTCAAAACCGTAGTATTATAAAAAAGTTCATATTTAAATAGCGCAAAACTAATTAAAAAAATCAAGAAAAATACAATTAATATAAAAAGGAAAATATAACAACAAATATGTTTATATAAATAAACTGTACACATAATTAAATAAATCTATATAGTAAATTCTGATTTTAAGATATATAACTAATTTTTTATTTGCAAATTTATATTAACATTAATTTAAATTTTCCTCTCCTTAAATGCATTGAAAACTATTATAATTTAAAATAATTATAATTACACAATGATGTAAACTTTTTTGAAAGGAAATGAAATAGTATCTACTTATTTTTCACCAACAAAAGAAAAAAAAAAGTATGATATTCAATGTTAGAGATAAATGAGAGCGAACAAAAATTAATTTTGACACTTTAAACGATCATTCTTATACCTTTCATGATGACCAGTTTGTCCTTCATGACATAGAGTAGACCATTTTTTGACTTCCAACTGAGCCTCTTTGATTCTAAAGTTCGTAAAGATATCAAATTCCTTTTGAGTTTAGGAATATATCTGATATTTGACAGTAGCTTCACATTACCATCACGCAGTCTGAGCTTGATAACTCCTATGCCCATACTTCATTGTTTCCCAACATGAATGAGGCAGCATCCAACAACTTTAAATCAGAGAGGACCATTCCTTATTGGGGCACATATGAAAATTGCAGCCAAAATCTAAAATCCAATGTTGATCTATCTTGTTTTCAACAATGTTGAGAGCTTCTGCAGTATCATATTCCTCAGCTGAACTTGTGGCATTTGTACAGGGATTTTTTTTCAGTTTGTTGCTTCCTTTGAATGAGTAGCGATCCTTCTTCAAATGCCCTGGCTTCTTACAAAAGTGACACTTCCGAGTCTCCTTACTTTCGGCCTCCTTATCTTTCTCTTTTCTATTTTTCTTCCAGTCTGTAGAGCCTTTCTTTCCCTTGCCTTTCTTGAACTTCTTGACATTTAGTGCTTCGTTGCCAGATTCTTGCTTTCCCTCATTTACTTTCTGCAATTCTTTGGCCCTCAATGCATTTTGCACCTCCTCTAAAGTAATAGAATTCTCTCTATCAAATAGCATTGCATCCTTGAGGTGTTCGGAACTTTTAGGCAAAGCATTCAATAATAAAATTTCCTTATCTTCATCATCGATTTTAATATCGATATTTTTCAAATCATCAATTGATTTATTGAATTCATCCAATTGATCTTCAATTCCTTTTTCTTCAAGAAACTTATATGAATACAATTAATCTTTGTTTCATATATAAACGATTTGCCAAAGATTTTACTATGTATAGAGAGTCCAAATTCTTCCAAACTGCAGCAACAGTCTCTTCTCTCGCAACCTCCCGAAAACTTTGTCAGTAAGGCAGAGAACAATCGCGCTATGCACCTTCTGCATTTTCTCATTGCATTCAGCTTTCATGATATCCTCTGGAAAACCTTTTCTTGATTTTCCATAGGGCAAAGTCATTTTTTCCATTGAATTTCTCCACATCAAATTTCAGCGAACTCATCGTCGTGAGTGCGCTTTCGACAGACGGCGCTAATCTGTTAAAAACAGATGCCAATCTTGGCTCAAGCTATAACACGAAATAAGAAATCTAATACCCTATCAAACTAAGAACACAAGAATTACGTGGTTTGACAATCGCCTACATCCACGG
Organism: Salvia miltiorrhiza; assembly: GCF_028751815.1. NCBI lineage: Eukaryota > Viridiplantae > Streptophyta > Magnoliopsida > Lamiales > Lamiaceae > Salvia > Salvia miltiorrhiza. The sequence goes on along the minus strand of NC_080390.1, from coordinate 37,759,028 downwards.
CAGAGTCACTAGCTATTAGATTGAATCACTCGACAAGTTTTACAAGAGTACACTTCGAAGATGAACAAAACAAGATAATCCTCTCCAGATCTTCCCACTCGTGATGAACTCTTCTCACTCCAGTGTATTCTCAATCGAAATCACATCAATCTCTATACAAATCTAATCTATCATATTTATACAGAGAAGATACACGTATGAAAGAAAACTTAGCTGCAAATGAGAGAGAACGTAATTAGTTTTAACTAATTCTCCTTTATTGCAAACTGCTCACTAAGCTTCAACATATTTGCTGAAAAGACCTCCATGCATACGTGGCCATATCACACCATTATTCAACATGAACCTACCGCATTATTTGCAGCGATGAATTTATCAGTAACCGCCTTAGCTGTTACCATAAGAGAGGAGTGGTAGCAGATCTAATTCGGATTTTTCAAGTAACAGCATCGTCTTGAGGCTATTGTCGTCTCCGTCTATCAACGAGAGAGCTTTGCGAGAAGCTGCAGGGCCATTAATGGCGATGTTGGCCCCAAATTTTCGCACAAATTTTGGAGGTAGCCCGCAAATTATTGCGATGAAGGATCGCCGGAGTGGCGAAGATTTTGCGATGGCGATCGATGAGCGACATTATTTGATTTCTCAGAGCTGGGGTGGTAAGTTTTCCCTGGAAACTGAGGGTGAATTGGGTGTGGGCATTAGCAGATTGCAGGGTTCATACGTATTCCGATTAGTCGTCGTAATTCCATCATTAAGTAGCAGTATTCTTCGAAGGTAAATAAATATTTTCACAGATGGCCCCAGTTGTTGTGCCTAAAAATAAAGTTCTAACCAAAAGCTAAAAGAATGCGAGAATGATGTGGAATTTCACAGAAAGCTAAAAAATGCGAGAATGGTGTGGAATTTCGGGGATTTTGTATTGAATATTGTAATTTGACTTTTGCTTGGCTATCAACAGCGCTGTTATAGGTGCAATTCGATTTGATTTGTTTTAATCTTTCGATTTTAAAAAGTTGTGGTCACCCACAATTTACTTAAATAAAAATAATTTAATTAATTTAATTTATTTTTTAAAATAAAAATTAGATTTAGTTATTTTATCATATTATCTACTTTGTAATTATTTTCTTGTAATTTTTGGTAACTTTTTTATTTTTATTAAAAAATAATAATAACAAATGCAAATTTTTTTTTTAAAAAAAGTACAATGTAGAGAATACAGTAAAATAACTAAATTTTATTTTTATTTTAAAAAATAAATTAAATAAATCAAGATTTTCCTTATTATACTACTGTGTGGGTGGCCACAATGTGACTACATAGATTTGTTTTTTAAAAAATGCATATTTTTATCCTCACCAACGTATTTGTTTTGAATACTAAAATAACATATACTATGTTTTTTGCAGTTGTTGGAACTTGTTGAATAGTGCATCTGCCACTGCTCACTATAATTGATATTGTTGGTGATGAAATTAACTGCTCTGTTCAGACCAAATTGTAATTTATTTGGTGGTTGCAAGGAATTCATTGGTCGAAGAAGTGGCTCTAGAGATATTTTTGTTGTCCCATTTGGCAATTGGTTAATTGGTTAAGATACAAATAAATATGTAAGTTAACCGTTGACAGACACTATAGGAATTCAGAACCCCGTCTGACAATAACTTGGGATTCCGAATAATATTCACAAGTGAACTTTATTGCAATGAAAAAGAATCTCCCAAAAATGCATCATGAATGATATTTACCTAATTGCTCGTTTGTATCCCGTTAAATACACAGAAAAATATTTTTATGTTTATATATTAATATAAAATCGATACCAACTCAATTATTATATGTATAAATATAATAAAAAAATTATCTTAACTGAATATATTTAAGCTAAATATTAAAAGAATAAAAAAATAAAAAAAATCACAGCATTAAAAACGAATATTATGAAAAGGTAAAAATAACAAGTTTAAAAATTTCACAACATTAAAAATAGATAATATGAAAAGGCAAAAATAATAATTTAAAAAAATAAAAAATAATTTGGAATTGGCGACTGGACCAAATTCATTCAATAAAAATGGCATTGGCGGCAGCCGGCAGTACATAGTTAAATTAGAAAAAGAAATTCTAGCGCCAATTTTTAACAAAACATAAGGGTTTCAAATTTGTCCTATAAATAACCCTATTCTAATACACCATTTTAATCCCTACTGCACAAATTAACTCAAATACACATATGCTCTTGTCAATCACACATGCAACAACAAATTAGGGTTTCACACATAACAGGGCATCACAATGCAAGAATAGGCGCCACATAACAGGGCATCACAAATGTAAAAAGACACATAAAAAGATAATTTCATCACCCGTTTGTAGAAGGGAAAATAGATCCCATCATTAGATCTAACACCCTCTGGAATCGGTATGGCGGTGCCCTCTTCATTTCCGCCTCTTCCTCTTCACCATGCACCAGCCTTTCTTCTTCAGCCACCACCGCCTCAGGTAACTCGGTCTCAGGAATGAAGGTCTCCACAGGTAGTTCCATTTTCGTAAACATAGTGACAACCTTGCTTCTACCCTCTCGAACCACCTTCCTTATACCCACTCGAAGAAAACAGGGAGCATAGCCATTGAGATCTAGCGTAACGCCAGATCCATCGAAAAATTGCGAGTCGTAGATGTAGCCACCGCACAAATCAGTGTGGGTTTGGAGTATACATCACGGAGGGGTTGTGACAGAGGTGGGTTGTGGTTGACGGGTGAAGATACGGCGGCAAATGTAGAAGAAAAGGGGTGGAAAAAAGGCGGCTAGGGTTTCGTTGTTCAGAGAGGAAAATGCGGATGAGGGATGAAAAATGAGTTAGATGTAATTAATAGAACCCTAATTTTTTCTAAATAAAGACTAAGCCTATTCTACTGGGACAATTCAAAATAGAAAACGAGCCTATTGGAGTGGGACGAAGGGAGTAATATACTTTTGGTTACTTCATCTCTTATTTTTCTGTAGTATTAATAAAAAACCAGAAGAATTAAATAAGTTAAAAATTAACAATAAATAAATATACATAATTCCCAATAATCGCCAGCATTGTGTGGACGATAAACTAGTGTACATAATAATTGGTCCAAATAAAACAAGAGGCAGCACCCTAGTCTAGCCAAAACCTTTTAGTCATAGGAAATTCTAGCCATACAAATAAAAATATGGAAATAATAGCATTTCTGACTAAAATACCCTTTTAGTGTGTAACAATATAAAATATACTATTACACACTTTTTAGAAACGAAAAAAGTGTGTAATAGTGTATTTTACATTGTTATACACTTTTTCGCAACCACACACTTTTACATTATTACACACTTTTGTGAAAAAGTGTGTAACAGTGTAAAATACACTGTTACACACTTTTCGCAGTTACACACTTTATGTTATTACACACTTTTGCGAAAAAATGTGTAACAGTATTAAGGGTATAATTGTACATTTACGTTAGAAAATGCTAGTTTTTCCATATTTTTATTTGGGTGGACATTTTTTCCTTTTCTTATACAAGAACGGCTAATTGAGCCCATTAACTCATAAAACAATCATCCCAAATTGATCTTCTCATGAAAGATAGTAGCCATGTACAATGATTGGACATAGTGATAGAGATGATGTTTAGCTAAGTTTATTTTAAAATAAGGGTTAATTGTCCATAAAATACTGAACTTTCATCTAATTCTGGTTTTGCATATAATCTTTGAACTGTGGCGTGATAATTACTAAATTTTTGATTTTATCTGATTTTGCTACTAATTCAAATTCCGGCCAAATTTCAGGCAAATATGACATGTCAATATTTGACGTGGCGTATTTATTCGTGCGTGACAATTAGTTGACAAAATAGTATTTTTTATTTAATTTTTTATCAATAAAAAAAGAACAGAAAGGAAATAACTCAAATTGCCAGTGACTTAATATATCAACTCAAATAATAATATTTTTTAATTAAATTAATTAATTGAATAAATTCAATCATAGTAAGGGAATTCTTCGAATGTAAGTGTATCAGCAAAAAAATATTTTAATTATCAATAAATTAATATATCAAATCAAATTAAAAAATAAAAAAAGAACACAAAGAAAATAACTCAAATTTGCTTTCTTCGAATTTTTTCGTGCAAATAACATGCACTACAAATCAAATTAATCAACTCGTTTGACTTTTTGGGTGCCGAACATAAGGGGATTCATCCCTTAAACACAATTTCATCCAATGCTTCTTATTTTAACGACCTAAATTTACTTTTTCTTGGAATTTCCTTACCATTATTGAATTTATTCAATTAATTAATTCAACTAAAAAATATTATTATTTGATTTGATATATTAAGTTATTGATGGGTTATTTTCTTTGTGTTATTTTTTATTAATATAAAATCAAATAAAAAATATTATTTTGCCAACTTATTGCCACACAAGAATAAATACGCCACATCAAATATTGGCACGCCATATTAGCCTAGAATTTGGCCGAAATTTGGATTAGTAGCAAAATCAGATAAAATCAAAAGTTTAGTAATTATCACGCTATAGTTTAAAGTTTGTGTGCAAAACCAGAATTGGATGAAAGTTTAGTATTTTATGGGCAATTAACCCTTAAAATAAATATAAAATTTAATAATTAATTAGTAAAATGTCATAAAAATTCATAAGATATAATATATATAGAGTTTATAAATCGTTAAATTGGTTAACTGATTTAGTTCTTAAACTAGATAGAGAACGGTAAATCTGTAAGCTAAACAGAAAGAAATTTTAATTAGGAAGAAAAAACTAAAGAGAAATGAAATAGAAAGAGTATGTATTGAAAATGACATATAGTATGATTATCTTCATAAATGACTATTACTTATAAAATTATAAAAATAAGTTAGGGTTAAAGAAATTATTTTTTGATAAATTTATAAACTACTGTCGTTTATTTTTATAATATATAAGTTATATAAAATTTATTTTAGCTAAATATTTTTCAAAAACTTTATAAATCGGGCAAACATATGTCGCTAATTTACGAGTTATTTAAAACTAATTTTAGCTAAATACTTTCAAAAACTATAAATTCGGTAAAAATATTGTTTTTAAAGATATCGGATACATGTATATTACATTTGAATTAGTGAAATAATAATTATATTATTGTAGATAATATCAAATATTCAAATAAATTTAAATATAATTTAATATTTAAATAAAATATAACTAACACATTATCTATAAAATTTAAATCAATAACCTTTTATAAGAGAGAATCTTTAATACATCAATTTTGGGACTTAAGCGAGATTATCTCAAAAATTTAGTCAAATATTATTTTATTTAAATTTTTGATAAATTAATAAATAAATAAATAAATTTAAAGTCTGTACAATAAAAATTTGGGTAAAGTACCAAATACCCCCCAACGTTGACGTCCTTATCGCGTACAGCCCCCCATAGTCAGGGTAAGCGCTGTTTACTACCTCAACGTGGCAAAATCGTAGCAATTTTCCCCCTGCGTTTTAACACCGTTAAGTCACAGTTAAATTTTTTTTTTAATTTTAATTAAGATGGGCTCTCTCTCTCTCTCTCTCTCTCTCTCTCAACAAGAAAAGAATCGATTCGAGCTAAGAGAAAACACTCCAACAATGGCGAATCAGTCATCGGAATTCGCCGGAGACGCCACCCTCGACGGCCACCCTCATATTGCCTTATTAACACCTTCTGCGAGATCACTGCTTGCCCTTCCAAATCTGAAGCCCTATTTTTCCTGGAGTCACACAATTTCTATGTGGACGCCGCGGTCTCCACCTTCCTAGACGACGCTAACCCCGTGGAGCTCGCCGCAGTCGGTCCGGCCTCCCCGGCGGCGCAGTCGAATGCTCACTATTCGCCTTCCGAGTCACTGTCGTCGTCTCCTTCCCGCTCGCGATCCCCGTCGCCGCCGCCTGCGTCCCGCCCGTATCGTCTCCGCTCCGCCGCTAAAACTGGTGCTGGTGCTTCTGCTGCTGGAGGCGCGAGACGTGGAGGCGGTGGTGTTGGAATTAGGACTCTTGCCGATCTGAATAAGAACCCTAATAATGAGAAATCTGATAGAACCCTAATTTTAATTAAGTCACCGTCAATTTGTGAGCAGGCTACCAAAGCTTGGCGGCGGCGGCGGCTGTGCCATCGTTCTGTCCAGAGCAGGGGAAGGAGTCAATTTGTGAGAAAGGCCAAGGGAGACAAAGGCGGTGTACGTCGCCGGCGAGGGAACAATGAGGGAGAGGTAGATGGATGGTCGGCCGAAGGGTTCTTGCAAGGAGGGAAGTCGTGGTGGCGAAGCTCGGGTGAGAGAGATTGGGGGAGGGGAGATGCCGACCGTGTACCACGGCGGAGGGGCGATGTTCTCTCGCCGGGAAAGGATGCTCGATGGGGGGAGGGGGGGAGAGAGAGAGAGAGATCATCTTAATTAAAAATTTAAAAAAAATAATTTTTTTAACGGTGACTTCACGGTGTTAAAACGTAGGGGTGGAATTGCTACAATTTTGCCACGTTGAAGTAGTAAATAGCGTTTATCCTGACTATGGGGGATTGTACGCGATAAGGACGTCAATATTGGGAGTATTTGGTACTTTAGCCTAAAAATTTAAGTTCAAAAATTCAGACATTAAATATTAACTATTTATCATTAGGCGCACGCACAAGTTCGGTCAAGGCCGCACATCTTGATTTTCTGTTATGTTGTTTGAACTTTGAACTGCAGAGTATGGGCCACGTCGCTATCAATGTTTGGTAATTCTGTAACTTACGGGAAAAATCTAGAAACTTTAGCTTTTTACGAAATAAAAGATCTCATTGGGTAAGAGATGAGGTCGTATATAGCTTTCGGTGGTCTAATAAATGTAACGCCATATGGCTCGTTTATGTAAGTTTGTGAAGCGGTGGCACTTGCTTCAATGAAAATATATATAGAAAAAAAGAAGAGAGCTATTTCCAAGCAAGAGAAGTTTAATTGTAGTCTGTAAGAACAAAATCCAACGTGGTGGATCGTAATTTGCAGAAATTGGGGCTCCACAAATCTTGCTCCCTACATTGTAGCCAAAATACTGGTCAGAATAGGATAAAGAGGTTATATATATCAATAAAATATTTTGTTTTTCATGAAAATGAAAACAATAAGATAAGAAGTTAATATAGCGGTTTTGGCGGTTTGAGATTCTGAGCCTCAAGATTTGCATCTCATTTCCCAATATGGCCTTAAAGTTGAACCAGATTCAAAGGGAAGAAGGGCTCTGAAATGGTTTTATGAGTCCCCATAACTTTCCATTTTTAGGTGTGTCATGGTCAGAGCCAATTGTGTAAGCACTATTGATCTCTCTGGAATGGAATTAATCTTTTATTTTACAGTTGTATTCTCATTGATGGATACCTTTTCTTTTCTTTTTTCTCATTTTCTATAAAAGAGAAGCTCACAATATTCTTTCCTTTTTTTACCATAATGAGGGATAATATTATCACACTATTATCAAATCAAAAATAATGTGATAATATTATCCCTCCTTGAAGTGAAAAAAAAGAATGAAAAATAGTGAATTTCTCTTTTATAAGCATTTAAAGTCATAAATTTTTGTTATTTCTCATTTTTCCATAATAAATTTATCCATCAAAGAGAACAAATCTTAAAAAAAAAGGCACACCTACATGAGATTGGTCTCTTGTGTGAGACCAGGCCGCGAGCGGCTTGAGGGTGTGTCAAGCACAGCTCAAAAGAGGTTGGGTGTAGGCAGGGCGCGGGGCGGGTTGCCAGAGTCGATCAATGTTAATAAAAAATTAAATCAATGCTTAAATTGAGAATTGAATTCAAGATTTCTTATTTCAACAATCAATGTCTTATTCAGTGGGGAAGGACAAAGTTGCAAAGTCGATGTTCAATAGTATTTAATAATGTATTTGTTGGAAGGTGGGAAAAGTTAGAAATTAGAAATTTTTCGAAAATGAGAGTCCGGACGTTGGTAAAACTATGGAAGATATTATCATATTCACCTGGAGATGGTTTAAGGCTATAAACTCTCGTGAACTTTATTTCTCGCCCCATGGCTAGGTCTTAGATCCCGTTAGTTGTTTCCCCTCTTCAATTATTTAAGTTGGTTGGCGCTATTTTTATATGCGCATCTTTTTTGTATTGCTCAGATTTGAGTAATCTTTGTATTCTTTTTGAATAAATTTTGTATCGATCTTTTAAAAAAATTCTTATCTATTGTGGGGTTGAAAAAGTATTTCGATCTGAGAAAATCTACATTGGTTGAGTCAATACCTTGATTCATCCATACATCGATCCCACTTATGAGTCAAGTGTTACATTGGTTTGGCTCATCATGTTAACTCATATGAATTATTTTTGGTTTTTTGGTTTTTAATTTAATTTATATTTAGAAAATACATTAATTGAAATACCATGCAATTACTTTAAACATAAATAAGAAAAATACATAAATTAAAAAACCTAAACATAAATTAAAATAAGCATATAAATAACTATTCTAGCTCTAGAGGTCCGAAACATATCCAAACGTGCTCGATCAAATCTTGTTGAATTTGTACAGCCATCAGTTTATCGATGAGAATTGAATCTCTTGCCACATATCATGTTGTGCATGATGATACATGCCATTATGATCTCTCTGAGATGCTCAATATACCAAGGTCGGGCCAGACCTCTGTTGACTCCCCACCAAGCTTGAAGCACATCATTTTCATGCCGCCTCTTACATTTTCTTGAACCTCACCTCTTTCTTGTTACTCACCATTGGTTGGCTCTTGACAAATGTTAGCCAATTAGGGTAGATGTCATCACACAAGTAGTAGCCCATATGATAGTAGCGCCGATTTGCTTTAAATATCACCACCGACGTCGTTCCATCCAAAATGTCGGTAAAAGGAGGCGATTGGTTGAGAACATTTATGTTGTTGTTCGATCCGACAACACGAAAGAAGGTATGTCAAATTCACAAATCGGTGGATGCAACTGCCTCAAGAATCAAGGTGGGTTCTCCTTGATCACCTCGTGTAAATGCGTCATGCCACGCCTTTGCGTGATTCTTCCAAGGCCAATGCATGCAATCCAAGCTCCCGAGCATCCCAGGAAAGCTGTGTCGTCGCTCATGCATTTGAAGCAACCTGGTGACGTCGGTCGGTGTAGGGCATCAAAGATATCCAACGTTGTATGCCTTGATATTTGCTTTGCAGGACTTCTTGAGGCATATTCGGCTTGTAGTGTTCGCAATCTTCATTTACTCGTCAAAAGTATCTGCAAAAACACCGGTGGCTAGTTGCTGGATAGCCACCGTACATTTTTGCAACGGCGTAAGCGAGTCCCGGCCCGTAGCATCGTGGCCCATTCAAAAGTAAAAATCCACCTCTTGGACACCATCAACGATGAGCAAAAATAACTCATTTATCCAAAAATAGCGTCTGAAAAAGGTTGGGCAGTTCACCGGGTCATTGTTGAAATAATCTTGAAGAAGTTGTTGATGGTCGACCTCACGATCAAAGTACACTAAGCCCCAATTGGAGATAGCTCTTCAAGGTGCTTGGTTCTTGTAAAGTTTTTGGATAATCTTTTGCGCCTTCACAACCATTTTTGCTACTCTCTCTGAATCCCCATTAGATGAAGAAGAAGAAGAGTAAAATGAAGCCATTTTGAGAGAGGGAATGAAAATTGATGTGATGGTTTAGAAATGAAGAAAATTGATATAAAAAAATGTGAGGAAAAAAAGGTTTAAATAGAAGGAAAAATGAAAAAAAAAATCATCATTTAGCCGTAGAATGACTGTTGCATCGTTTTTTTCATTTTTTTTAAGTATGACGCGTGTAATACACCCGCCCAATATTTACGCCTATGAGCCGAGCTCGTTGGTATGAGTTAGCACTCGAGTCAAACGGGCTTGCATCGGCTGACTCACCGGTTCAATTGACTCAAGCCTACCACAGGAATCAGGTGATGTAGATGCTCTGATATATAAAGCAATATTTGGTGTCATTATTATAAAATAAATTATAGTACTCCCTCCGTCCCAATAGTAATGTCCCACTTTTCTTTTTTGGACATCCCAATACAAATGTCTCATTCACTTTTTGGCAATATATTATCTCTCTATACCTAATATTTAAATAATTTCCACTAATCCACTTTATCTACTTTTTACATATTTTTAATCTCTGTGCCCAAAAGCTATGGGAAACTACTATTGGGACGGAGGAAGTATATCGCAATCGATAAGGATATATACCATATATTAATAGAATGTTTGACGTTTTCTTAATAATATCACAACGTTTAAAACGTGATATGATAAATGCACAAATATGAACAAGAGTAGAAGATGAAACACCATTTTCATAGTATAGTTGAAACTATATCCCTCATTCTCATAATTTTTTTATGTGTTTTCACCCTCTTCTATTTCTGCATAAAATATATAATTGAAATTGTTCGATGGTTTAAATTTAAAAAAGAAAAAGAACAAAAAAACAGGACGATTCTGTTTCCATAATCATTGACTGCGATCCTAATTCAACGGTTCCGATTCGATTTGGGCACTTCTAATACCACCTACATTTTCCACGCCTTATTCAAATCTCAGTTTTTATTTATTTTTTGAATTGAACACTTAACCTCATTTTTTTAATTGATAAATAAATAATTTTAAAGATTGCATAATCGTTGATTCGAGCCTGAGACATCAGATCTCGATCTTAGGTGTTGACCACTCAATCACTTGACCTTATTCTTAATAGAAAAGTTTCACCATTTAATTTAAATTTGTGTATTTATCATTTTCGTAAAAAGAAATTAAAAAAATATTGTATAGTAAAATTATTATTTTCTTTCTCTAGTAACTTATATATAACTAATTAGATTATTACACAAAAAAAAAAAACGAAAAATTAAGTGACTGATTTAATAAGCTTGTTGTGGTCGACGAAGTGCAGTTAACTTGGTGAGAGATGTTTCCTCAACTCATAAGGAAATTCTGAATAATTTAAAGGGTAACAATTAAAATTGCCCTAATCCTTAAGTTGTCTATGAAAAATACCCTTTCTTATAAATTTAAGCATTCTATGCCCTAAATGTTTGCAATGGTCCATTCTACCCTTTAGCATGAAATTCTCAATAAATTCACCATTAAACCATTTTTGTTCAAATTATCAAGATTCGATTAATACATAATCAGGCCCAACATGCTTCCGTACAACTTCAAAATAATTCAAATCATAAATCAACAGTATACCTTTTGTCGACTGGTCACCTTCCGGAGCTTTTATCGCGTTTTACGGACTTCTTGCCTCCACGGCCTTTGTCCAACCACCCACTCGCAAGTGATGGTTGCAACCTTCTTCCTTCACTGTGTTTCGGCACTCGCCGAATGGTCACCTTCAGGAATCAGTTTCCCTCCTTCGCTGTGTGCCGACTCCAAATACTTTTGTTGAAAAATGAAAAGAAAATATTTCTACTAAACCGGAATAGTTGGACAAAACTAAGTGTTTATAGAGGAATTATATAATAATTATTTTTATTTCATAAAATATTCCCCAAGGGAGGAGACAACTTGTTTTAGCTACTCATAGTAGCTAATCCTTGTGTACATAAAAACTAAAAAAAACTAAACTAAAACGAAAAACTTTGAAAACAAGAATTTAAAAAATACAAAGGATAATTTCTAGAGAGGAAGTGGTGTGTGAAGATGTTGTGAATGTTTCGAATATCCTTCTTCTCTCCAGCACTTGTGATTTTATAGAGGTCTGATACCCTCTATTATTGCTTGGTTGTTGGCCTCGGATGCTATCTTCGTGGCCAGCTTGCTTGAAGTTGACAGCCACCTTCTTTTGTTGGCCATTATTGCCGACACTTGTTGGTGTTGTCACATGTGCTGGGCCCTTGCTTTATCGCTTTGTGATAATGCTGGTAGGGGCCGGCTGCTTTCTTTCCACTCACCTTTGTCCTGGAACGCTGAGTGGTCCTCCTGTCATTCCACCCACTTTTGTCGTTTCTTTTGTGGGTGCGATCCTTGCTGTGAATCACATGATTCACTCTGCTCTGTTGGCCACCTTACTTTTTTGGTGCCCGAGGGGTCCTCCCCTTTGGAGTCTGATGTTTGTCGTGTTCATCAGACCGGAACCTCCTTCTGTCTGGTTTCGGAAAGAAACCTTTGCCGAATTCTGGTTCCTTCTGCGACGAACATTGGTCGCAAATTTTCTCGATCCACTGGCCCGAATGAGCCATGTTGCAGAATTTGCGACGAGTCTCTTTGCTCCCCGCGATCTTGTTGTCCCATATCGTTTGCCTCTTTTTCTCGAAAGATTTTTCGGCAAACTCGGTTGTTGTTCCTGTCATTGTGTTAACAAGGAACACTCCCAGATCAGAACTTTGAAAGAACTTAAATCTGGATTTCATTTTGTCCATCTCTGTGAGACAGACCCAAAGACCCCATGCTCGTCTCGTGGAGATTTGATCCTCCGTGAATGTTGAGGCGATTGGGACTTGAAAATCAGGAACTTTGATTCGATTCAATGCTCCTGTATCTGGTCTCCGAAGCTTGATGAAATGGAAAGCTTCATAGACTCCTTTTCCGACAGGTTCTGGTGCTGCGCTGAAGAAGTACAGTTCCAGAACGTCTCCCCGTTTAAGGGACTCGTTGTTCTCCCAGGCTTCAAACACCGTTTTCTGGATCCACTTGGGTAGACCCTTGATTTCGTTGAAGGCTGGAGCAGTAGTATAAACTGAGGCCAAAGCCCCAAACTCATACCATTCCTTGATGTGGTCCGGATTAGCTCCTGGCGTTGTCCAGATCCTAGGATATTTCCCTGCAACATCAACCCAGCAATTTCCCGGATTAATGCCCTTTCTAGTGATGAGTTTCTCCCATCTGTTTTGATAAATCTGCCAAGAAGGAGAAATATCAATAAAATTAGTATCAACCTTAAATTGGCCAGTCATCGGCCTAAGATTGATCTCTCCCTCTTTTACCCCAGAGGTGGTGGGTTGACATGTTGATTCAGGGAGTGACCCCTTAACAACATCTTTTCCTCGAGCGTCCGGCTGTGAAGCCATTCTCTCAGGACTTGGGCTAGGGGTACTTGAATCCCCTGCTACAGGTAATCCGCCCTGTACGGAAAGCATTGCTTTAGCCCGATTTTCGCGGACTGCGCGCAAGAGCGGCTTTTCAGTTGCTTCCTGAAGATTGAACATCTTCATGAAACAGACATCAATTTGGCTAGATACTTTGGCTTCATCAGCCGCTTGTATCTTTCCTGCTTGTTTAGTGTGTAGTACACACTCCTGCCATTCTTGTTGTAGCAGCTCTAGGCTTTCGAAGAGCTGCCCCTGTATTGCCTCGATGGCCTCCACTTCAGGGAGCTCCATCCCTTGTCAGGAAATCTGCAAGAACATTCTGATCAGATTTCAAAATGACAATATCATAATCATAATATTGGCATTCTGCTTGCCATCTAATCAATCTAGCCTTTTCAGGTTTAGATTCAAACTTTTTTGTTAAGAAAGCTTTAACGTTAGTGTTATCAACTTTCAAAACGAATTTTTTAGCCAGTAAGAAAAGCGGCCATTTTTTAAACGCCTTCCGCACTGCAAAGAATTCTTTCTCGTTGATGTGCCACCGCACAGCCTCGTCGTCGGAGAAAAGACCGCTACAGTATCTGCAAGGTTCTTCTCCATATGGGGTGATCTTTGCGAGCACTGCTGCCCACCAGAAATCACTCGCGTCCGTGTAGAGGACCAAATTATCCTCGTCTTGTGGTATTGAAAGCTTTGGGAGATTTTTGCAAATCTCTTTCAACTTCTTCATACCCTCTCGATGTTCTTCCTTCCAGATGAATGGAACATCCTTCTTTAGTAAAGGACTAAAGATTTTTCTGTACTCTGCAAGATTTTTGATGAACATTCCTGCAAAGTTAACAACTCCGAGAAAGCTCTGGAGCTGCTTCTTTTCCTTGAGATCTTCTGGAAAATTTTGGACCTTTTCCACAATATGATCTTGTAGAATGATCCCAGATTCGTCGATCTCTATCCCCAGAAACTCCATCTTTTGGGTGGCTATGACTGCCTTCTTTTCTGACAGCACGAGTCCTTCTTGTTGGCAAACATCGGCAAAAATCTCCAGATGCCTGACATGTTCATGAATGTTTTTTGATGCAATAAGGATGTCATCAATATAAACAAACATAAACGAAGAATAATCCTTAAATAGATTATCCATCTTCCTTTGGAATATCTGAGGCGCGTTGGCTAACCCCATTGGCATGACATTCCAGACATAATGTCCTTGTGGAGTTGAGAAGGCCGTAAACTTCTTACTCCCTTCATCCATGCGAATCTGGTAGAAGCCTGATTTGCAATCGAACTTTGAGAATACCCTTGCACTTCTGATGCAGTTGATAAGGTGTTCTCTGCTTGGGATGAAATATCCATCAAATTCAAGAATGTCATTAATCCCTTTATAATTAATGACCAATCTTGGTTTTCCTCGCTTGATCTCCCCATGATTTCTTACCAGAAATCCAGGACTGCTGTAGGGTGATCTTCCATCTTCGATAAGTTTTAAATCAAGATGCTCCTTGATTATACTCATCATATCCTGTTGATCTTGAGGGTTCATCAGGATAGGTCTGAACCTAACAAACTCATGCTCCTTTCCAGTTTTAACTTTCAGGGTTGCTCTGAGCTGGTTCTTGTCCCACCATGCCAAAGGATCCTCGTGATAACACTTCTGGATTCTCCTTTTGACGTCAGCAATAGACACCTGTTCTTCTTCCTTGATATCTTTGTGTGATATCAGGGATACTTTGAGGATTTGAATTTCTTCCTCGGAGAGATCTGGGAATCCCTCAGTTCTGCATTTGAGCAAAACTTCTCCGAATCTCCTTTGATCCTTCATTTGGGGTCTCCGGAGTCTGCCATCATCACCACGCTTGCTGCGGAATTTGATTGGCATCGAACGATGAAAAGCTCCTTGAAGCCTTTGCACAATGATCTTGTGGTCACAATTGGTTGTGAACACTAGCCTCCTGGCCTCATTGTCTTGTATGTACCTCTTGAAACTTTGCAGAAAATTATTTCCGAATAATATATCTGCTCCGGTATCATGGAAATATATTGGTGGAGTCTTGACCTTGTACCAAGGTGTCTGTCCTGCTCCTCCGATCAATATTTCTGTCTGTTTTACTCCTTTTGATAAGAGCAAAATCTTTTTGGAGAAATCCCTTCCTGCAATTCGAGGTAGATCTTCTTCCACTTCCGCTGGAAAGACTCCTCGTTTTGCTGTACAGATTCCTGCTCCTGAATCCACATAAGCAGCAAAATATTCTGCTTTGTACTTTTCGTATAACATCCCTATAGAGATGTATATCGAGAACGGACTTGTCATTGGATCATCACTTTTTGGCGTCCAATGGTGATCTCCATTCCTCCTGATTTCCCTGACCATGGTTTATATTTGTCAAGGAAATCTCATCCTAAGATTAGGACATCCGCTTCTTGTCCGGCTTGGCCTTCGGTCTGGATTTCAAAATCTCCAACCTTTAGAGTTCCGATATATCGGTTGTCTCCTGGATTCGCCAAATAATACAACGAACTGCAAGGAAACTGGTTTTCCTTGTTGGTTGTATCGATTCTTGTGGAAACCTGTCTCCATCCTTCGGGACATTTGAGCTTAACCCTCATGTCCGGAACTGGTGTTTCCTGGATCGCCCTTCTCTCATATGAATGAGAGAAGCTCCTTGTGATAGGCCCTGAAGTTAGCCTATTTCCTTGAAATGATAGCCTTGGTGCCCCCAGTCTGAGACTCTGGGTATGGCTAAGCACCGGCTTGTCTCCAACATCGATGTCAATTTCCCTGATTTGGGGAATTTCTACTCGGTTTGGAGGGGCTGCCTTGGCTACTTCTTTGAATATTTCTGGAATTTCAATAAATTCTTTTCCCAGAAATAACTCCGTATGATGGGAATTTGATAGGGCATACGAGACTTGATAAGTCAGTGAGTATGGCCTGTTTCCATCTGTCATGTACTCCTTCTTTTTGTAGTCCTGATAGAGAGTCAGGGCTCGGCTGAAGGATGAATCCTGTAGATTATAAGCGATCTGTGGGTAGAACTCGGTTATAATCTTCTTGGCATAGAGATTGCCCGAAAAAGCTCCAATAACTGATTCTCTGGTATCTCTGACTCTTTTATCGCACAGTGCGACGTCAATTGGTTGGTCTGTCCCTGGAAAAAGGGAAGATTTGAGTACCAACTGAATTGCTCCAATATGAATCCATTTCATCGTACTTGCAACTTCTGGCTTCATTTTCTTGAGATCCTTCCTAATATCTTCGGCCGGAACCAGCTGGATTTCCACCTGGTTGCTTGTGATCTCAATTGGAAGCGCCGTTTCTTGGCTTGTGACGCCAAAATAGACATGATGCTTCCTTTTGGTTGGAATCAAGCTATTTAAAACTCGATTCAATCTTCCATTGGAAAACCCTTGGTAGGTTTGAACCTCTTCGGTTTCCCTCTTGAGTTTTTTCACGAGCTGCTTCACCACTTCTTTTTGTGGAATCAGGAAATGGCTGGTAAATCCATTCTGATCCTCCTTCTGGGTGTGGTGGATCTCGTGCTCCTCTTTAGTCTGACTCGTCTCTGGTTGATTCATCGGTCATCTCCGAATCTTCAGAACTAAATACCTCTTCTTGTTCATATATACTCTCATCAGAGGATATATCTTCGAATTGATACACGGGTATCAACTTCTGGTAGAAGATAGCGTCTTCGATATCCGGTGTGGATTCGAATCTTCTTATCTCCCTTTTCTCGTTGTCTGGGCAATTGGTTGAAATATGCCCCTTCGCACCACACGACCAGCAGTTGCAATCCCTGAAACTTTCATTTGCTTTAGCTTGAGTGCGCCTGAAAGTTTTCCTCGCCGGGATTCTCTTTTGATTTGAGAATCGGTTTCTGGATGGTCCGCTCCGTTGGCCTGACTTGTAGGAGCGTGCCTTCTGTCTGGTCCACATAGTTCTTGGCTTCCAAGAATTCTTCCTGGACTTTCTTTCATAGGGTTGGTACCTATGTTTCTTTTTGCTCCTTCTTTGATATAGCAACTCAGCACCAATCTCTGTTGGAAGATCAATGTTGTCGCACATCAATGGAGATTTCTTGTTGAGTCTCCTCAATTTCTTGAGATTCCTTAGGTCCGCCGCCTTCTGGCACCATTCGGACAGCTTCTTGTGAACATATGACATCCTTCTTGATGCACTATCAAGTGGATATTCTCCTGGTGACACGTACTCGTTGATGAGCATCTCCCTCCATGGACTTGGGAACTTTGTGAAAAAGAGGTCCTTGGCGGTTTGAGCATCAACAACCCCCATATGAACATATAGGGTATAAAGACGTAGAAATTCATCAAGAGCTTTTGGCTCTAGCACCATTAATCTTAGATTGTAGAGTGCCTGATGATATTTCTTGCGTTTTTCCTCTGCGGATCCTTCGAAAAAACCCATTCCCAAAAAATGGATTTTAATCTGTTTAGTAGCCTCCTTAATGATGTCATAAGGTTTCGTGCTAGTAAACAGTTCTTCCCTTGCTGAGATGTCGATTTTATCCCAGTATTGTTTTGCCATTCCTGCCAGACTTGCTTCGAAGATTTTGGCAAACTCCTTTTTATCGTACTCTATTGTGGTGACTACGATATTTAATGATGAAGCCCACTCGTCGATCAGATCCTCCCAATCTTTGAAGCTGGCTTCGTCGATGTTGAGAATCAATCCATAGGGATGGATTGGTTCAAGTGTGGCCTTTCCTACAGGAGTATCCCGCATCTGTGGCCTGCGTCTTCTGGTTCGCTGGTAATGGCTGGCATCATCTGAAGCCCCACCCCTTTTTGACGAACTTTCTTCTTGGTGCTCGGGTTTGGGCACCTCATCTCCTTGGTTCATCTTTAGATCAACCATGTTGAGGTTAGCAAAGGATTCTGCTAACTCCTGTAAATCTTCTAATCCGATTCTGTCAAGGCTATTCATGATATTTGCCTTTCATGATTCGGATTATATCCTTCGGCTGCAACTCTTTGGGTGCTGCATCAAATATAGGGGAATTCGTCGGGTCGTTGGACCATTGCTTCCGAATTTTCCCGGAACATGGTTTTCGCCTTTCGATTTCCTTCATCCTTTTCTGGATATCACGCAAGAGGGTTAATATTTCCTCTTGTTTGAGTGATATTTTGTTCAGCTCCATCGGTAGATTGTACAGCTTAACGCCATAGTATTCCACCGTCTTTTGGATCTCCCGCAAGTTGACGTTGTCGGAAGAGCTCGGCTCGATCTTTTGGTAGCCTGGAAAAGCTACACTTGCCTTGTCTTTTGGGTCCATTAGTAGTGAGACCAATGGGCATCCTCCATGTTTTGTTCAATGGTCGCTCTGGCTGCGGCCATTCTCATGAGGTTCTCGTGGTAGAACTGGATACTCGCGATGATATCGCGAATAAGCTCGATATCTCCTCCTCGCCTTAGATTGGTAACGAGGGCTCGATTGTTCCATCTAAGGTCGCCAATTAAGCGACCCATTTCAAACTCCAAATTTTGGAGAGAGTTCCTGTAGTGTACACATCTCGGACACTCGTCCGGATCCATAAACTTTAAATGGAGTCTCCTCCCACATGGGTTAATAATAAAATAAACTAAAAATTATATAATTCCTCTATAAAAACCCGCTCTGATACCATTTTGAGAAGCGCGGGATCAATTTGAACAATTTCCAATTTTAATCATTTTTTGCTCAACAGTACGTGGCGTTGTCTCACAGTCCAGACCCAGTTTACCGAAGTAACCTATCGGGCACGAGGAAAGTTTCCAGCCGATATACTAGTCAAGCTTAATTAGGTTAGAGAGGGGAAATAAAGAGAATTTTTCCATTGCCTATTTATCCAAAACCAAAACAATTCTGGACATAGTAAGACAAAGAGTGGAAATAGCTTAGGGGTATGGTTGTCAATTAGGGTATGAAATGCCTTGTTTTATAAGGAAGGGCATTTTTCATCTACAACTTAAGAACTGGGGCATTTTTGCATGTTAACCCTAATTTAAATGGGTTAGGATACGTAAGTGAATATGTGTAGTTGTGAATCTAAAAAAGAAGGAAAATAAAAATAGAAAAAAGCTTGCTGTGGAACTAAGTAACAAAATGTGTAAAATCCTGTGAAAAATGAATCTAGTCCGATTCCTTTACAACAGACGAAGCAATATTTTATTAAGGTTTAGGCCTATAAAAGCCCCGCCGCATCTCCATCCTCTTCAAGCCTAAGCAACAAACAAACCTCATCTCATCAACTAGCATCCCAGCTTGAGCTTGTCTCCCTTCCTCAGCCATGCCAATGCTCATCGCGGCCCTTTTCATCTTCAGCTTGGCCGCTGCTTCAACCACGCAAGCAACAGTGCGAAGCGACGAGCAGGTGAAGGGGCTGTACGAGGAGTGGTTGGCGAGGCACGGCAAAGCGTACAACGGAATCGGAGAGAAGGACAGAAGGTTCGACGTGTTTAAGGATAACTTGAAGTTCATCGACGAACACAACACGGCGAACCGGAGCTACAAGGTGGGTTTGAACCAGTTTGCCGATCTCACTAATGACGAGTACAGGTCCATCTACCTGGCCACCAGGATCGACGCCCAACGCCGTTTCGTCAAGTCCAAGAACGCCAGCCCCCGCTACCTTTTCCGTGCCGGCGATCGGCTTCCGGAATCCGTTGACTGGAGGAAGAGAGGTGCTGTTGCTCCCATCAAGAATCAGGGGACTTGCGGTTAGTTTCCTTTTCTTTTCTTTTCTTTTTTCTTCTACTTTTCTTTGTTGTTGTTGTTTGTGAGTGGATTATGCCATGCATATATCAGGGAGCTGCTGGGCTTTCTCGAGTGTTGCTGCAGTGGAAGCCATAAACAAGATTGTTACAGGGGAGATGATAACTCTGTCGGAGCAAGAGCTGGTGGACTGCGACAGGACCCAAAACGCCGGCTGCAACGGCGGCCTCATGGATTACGCCTTCCAGTTCATCATCTCCAACGGCGGCATAGACACCGAAGATGATTATCCTTACAGGGGCGTCGATGCCCAATGCGATCTCAATAGGGTAAAACTCCATTTTCCATAAAAGCAACTTATAAAATTACCCAACTGATATTCATCTTCTGGAAATTCTTACAGAGGAACTCCAAGGTTGTGAGCATAGACGGGTACGAGGACGTGCCGAAGAATGAGAAGGCCCTGCAGAAGGCCGTGGCTCATCAACCCGTTAGCGTCGCCATTGAGGCCTCGGGCAGGGCCCTCCAACTCTATTCCTCGGGCGTGTTCAGCGGCGGATGTGGGACGGAGCTAGACCACGGCGTGGTGGTGGTCGGGTATGGCACGGAGAGGGGGCAGGATTATTGGATCGTGAGGAACTCATGGGGGACTAGTTGGGGGGAAGATGGCTACTTCAGGCTGCAACGCAATGTGGCTGCTCCAAATGGGAAATGTGGGATTGCTATGATTGCTTCTTATCCAACCAAGACTCCTGGCTATGCCTCTCAGTGAATGGCTTCACCCCTTTTCAAGATCCACAATCTTCACTTCAGGACCACTCTTTTATTAGTTTCTGCTTATCAATTGTTGGATGTTGTTATCTGGGATTTTCCTTGTTTGCTTTGGTTTGGTGCCGATTTATCTGTAGATACATGTTTTTCCAATTTCATGTTTGCTTCTTGTTCCTCAGAGCTACTCTGTTTTTCTATTTCAAAACTAGTTTCCTTTGATTTCGAGATGGGAAGATCTCGACGAGTTATGTGTTGTTTCTCTATTTTCGTATCAGAATTGTTGGGATGCTCCTCTATTCTAAAAGATATACTCCCTCCGTCCACAATTTAAAGCCCCACTTTGATGTGGGCACGGAGATTAAGAAAGCTGAAAATGGTGATGTGGATGAAATTAAATGGTAGTTGACTAAAGTGATAAAGTAGTTGACTAAAGTGTTAAAGGTGTTGTGTGGTGGGTCCACTAGTGATAAAATGTAATAAATATAGAATATAAAAATAATAAAGGTGTTGTAAGGTGGGTCCATTAGTTGCAAATGGTAGTAATTTTAAATAAAGAGGGAGGGTAAAAAGGTACAAAAAGCAGAATAGGGCTTTAAATTGTGAACAAAAATTTAAGGGGAAGTAGGGCTTTAAATTGTGGACGGAGGGAGTAGTAATTAACAAATCGTGCGACTCCGATAACAATTTGATAATTACTTAACCTATTAAGAATATGCTCGATCTAGATATGATACATACACGCTAATGAAACGATATGGTTAAAATTTGACTTAAAATCACAAAGTTTATAATAACATTGTTAATATGCATAATTATGATTTTACACAAACAAATTTAGTTTTAAATCTAAAGAAAATGCAAAATAGAGATTGGCTCAAGGAGACAAATATAAAACAATAATATATTATATATTTATGTTAACAATTGACCTAAATATGAATCAAAATTGACACATTAAACTCAGTACCTTTATTGGGGTTGATCTAAACTCGATAAGACTTGACAATAATTCATTAACTTTGTATGCATTCGCATTTGAAAAAAGATCACCTGATGTGCAAGGGTGCGGCGTATTCAAATAGGAAGAAAATAAATAATTTTTTTTTAAAAAATAAAAAATATCAAATTCACCTTGTTTTTGTGCACAACATGTTCATATCCGGTTATTGTATTTTATTAAATATTATCAAATCTACAAAAATTAGAGATGATTGATACTCCCTTCGTCTCGTTATAAGTGATTCAAAAATTTTGGACACGTAAACTAAAAAGAATGTGTAAATAGGCTAAAAGTAATAGGACCTACATTTTTTGAGGATTAAATTTTGCTATTTATGGAAACATGTTATTTATAATGAGACAGTCCAAAATAAAATACAAATTATATTTAATAGAACAGGAGGAATACTATTTTTGATTGAATGACAACAGAAAAGAAAAATTAACACTTACAAACCGTGTAAGTGAATTCAATATTGAACCAACTTATTTTATAGTTGGGCATATGAGAATGAGATTGTATCCTAATCTCTCACTCTTATGAAGGGTGGGAATACATTAAGCTACAAAGCTCATGTCGATACTTAGGGGTGTAAATTTGGGTATCCGCGGGACAAAATCGTTCGAAATTCCCACCCTCACCCGTTCCGCCTACATGCTGCGGGTACCCGAATACCCGCTGCAGGTATGAGGGTACCTTAATTTCCCGCAAGTTCTTGATTGTTTTTAATTTTGCGGGTGATTTTTATCCCGTTGGAGGGTATTTTGTCCCGCCGGAGGGTATTCTTGTTCCGCAATGTGCGGGTACCCTCTTTACCGCGGGTATTTTGTTCCTCATTTTAGAAAAAAATCTGAAAATATCCTTTCTATTTCATCGATTATCCATAAAACCTGTGACGAAGAAAATTTGAGTTGTGAATTGACTAGGGCTTAGGGAGTTATTTTCATATTTCCTAAAAATTAATTAATAATTATAAAAATTATTCATTTAATTAAAAAAATACATGCGAGTATGCAGGTACCCCGAGGGTACCCGATACCCGTAATTTTTGGGAAAACAATACCCGCACCCGACCCTCTTCTTTGATTTTGCGAGTATCGGGTACCCGATACCCGCGCGAGTATCGGGACGGGTGAGGGTATACCCGATACCCGCAACCCGAATTTACACCCCTGGTTGATACTACACATACTTCCGGTGATTTCAATCATTCAAAATAAAAAGGCAAAACACATCTTTTAAGTCTCTATACTTTACAAGTTTATTATACTTTACAAGTTTATTTCAATAAATCCTTGTAATCCTTTTTTGTTTCCATAATATCCCTACTACTATATTTCACATCAAAAAATCACTTTTTTTAAGGAAGAAAATCACTTCTTAACTGATGTATTCAACACTATTAATAATAGAAAATAAAATTAAAGAATCAAATAGAAAGTTCTCCCATTATGAAAAGTCGGCTCTTAATGGGTGGGGCCACCAGTTAAGAGCCCACCCTGACTCTCTACTGCAAGATGCTCATTTTCCCAGATAAAAACGGTGGTACAACAGAAGCCCTTGGGGCTGAAATTGAAGAGAAATCAAAACGTTGCTTTTGAAACACGCACCATTTAAGTTTTCTGCAAGGAGCTGCAGTGATCTATAATCACTGTAGCAATTGCCGGATCTATTTCAACGAGTGAAATACTTACTACGAAAATAATACATGATAGTACTAAATGATTCAACAGCAAGTACCCCTGATGCTGTAAGGGTTCATCTCGAGTCACTGCTTATAAATTTATTTATGTATATATAAGATATCAAATTCTGCATAACTCCAACATGAAGTGAAATATTTCTTCATTAGTCTATTCAACATCTAAACTCTATGTCACATCAACCAACTCATTGCTGGTTTTAACATTTCAAACTTTCCTAGTCAGATCAAATATCTGCATTCCGGCATACAATTTCCCCCCTGTGAAGAAAGGCTCTCTGCAGCCGAGCAAGGAAGGCTTCGATCAGCTGGTGGAAGCCAAACATTTCCTGAGGAGACAAAATCAAAGAATTAGAAACTGAGATAACAGAGTATTTAATAGGAAAACTTGCAGGTTAACGTCACGAAAGTAAGAGTTACACTTCACCCGCGAATTTTCAACTAGGGATGCAAGCTTTCTCTCTCCGGAGAGGATTCTCTCTTTCCACTATACCGCTGAAAGGAACAATGGACAAATCTTATGTTGAAGACAAAAGGCATCTCAAGCAATGCAGAAAATGCAGGCAATGACATTTGCAGATTACCTGCTTCCCGAAAGTAAATGGAACATATTTATATTTCATCATATGAAGTATCTGTCGCCTTAGCATTAGTGTGCACAGCATGACCCAGTAGAAGAGAAGTATCGGCCAAAACACAGGTACATCAAATACGCTGAAGAATGTCAGCACGAAAGCAATGCAGAAGGCTTTGGTGATTGAATACCTGGAAAGAAGATAAAAGTAGCATTTCAATCATGTCGAAAATTGTTTGGCATGCTTTCAGAATGAAGACCAAAAGTGAAGAAGAAAAAAGTAGCATTTCTATCATACCACATGACATAATCTCAGAATGAAGACCAAAAGTGAACAAATTAACGCTTGAATTAGGCATCAAAGAGTCGGAAACTAGCAACAAACCTAGTTAAAACACAACAAGCTCAACCCTCACCAGATTCTTCATCCTCAAAGTTTGTTCTATCAAAAAACCTAATGGATAACCTCACGATACATTTACGACCATCTGATTTTCTTGATCATGCATTTAGCATTAAAGTTTAACATAGAATATGACTCAAGTCTATTCATTGGCACTGCATACTCTCAGAATTAGCTTGTTCCAGATAGTGTCAATCGATCAACATTCAGGCAACAAACGATTTGATCACCAATTAACTTTCAGATACCATTTTTACTCACCACTAGAATTGGGTAAGATCAGCTAACAACAAAACCCACAACATTATCACAGTATTAACTTTGGACCATCTCTCAGTACATATATTACTTCAAGTTGAACACGAAATTTTAAGATTTGAAAGAAAACCTACAGAAAAGATCTTGAAATTTTGAAAATATACAGTTTGCATAAATTTCAAATCCAAAACGACAAATATATAATAGCACTCGCAGATTCTCGTTACTTCCAGTATTGCAATGAATTGTTTTTGGCCGTGTAACATTGCAATATTAAGAGGGAGTATTAATTCAGCAAAAATTAAGAACCATTAGGGTAGGGATTGAGCATTATAATGTCGGCAAGCAATCTCAAGTGAGCGCATTAGGAATCCAAGCATTTTTTTTTAATTGAGAATTCGCCGATTTCAAATCAAAAAGCTATAATTCGAAAATTGAGAGAAGAGATACAAAAGCGGCGAACCAGAATTTAAATTCGGGGAGGCGGCGGACGAAGGGGCGGAACTCTTCGGAGCTCCGAATAGGGAGCGTGGCGTCGAATTCGGGGTCGTCCTGCGGCGAAAGGAAGCCGACGAACAAATTGAGCAAGTAGATGCCGAGGGCATAAGAAACCACGTAGAATCCCTGGACCAGGTACACCCGGACTCCATAGATCAATGCGATGCAGAGAAACGCGATCCAACGGTAGAGCAAGTACGGTGTTGACTTGTCTAGGAAGTGCTGGAACCGCTGTGATACCGCGAATTTCCACTGCGAGATGGCGGCCGCGGCGGAAGAGGCCGGGGCGGGACTCGCCGTGGTCGTGGTGGTGGAACCGTCGGCGCTGGGTTCCATTGTCAATTGTTTGTCGTTTGGTTAGTGATAATTGTTAGACTACTGCTACTATATCAAGTCTGCCAAGGGTTCTCAAAAAAAAAAAAAAAAAAAAAAAAGACTGCATACGCAAAGGATGTATAAACATGCTTTTATACGAAAACTAGTGTTATACCCGTGCTTCGCACGGTATGTAAATATATAAAACTTTGCATATATGAATAATTAATACATAAACATATAAATAATATAAAAAGATAAATACAATATATATGTATATATATATACATACATAATAAAATAATATTTTCATTCACAAAAATTACAGTGTAGTTTGAGACATAAGTTTTAATAAATTATTGCGAGATATATATAAAGGAAAAAGAGAGAGAGAGAGAGAGAGAGAGAGAG
The DNA here is from genome assembly GCF_028751815.1 of Salvia miltiorrhiza. Lineage (NCBI taxonomy): Eukaryota > Viridiplantae > Streptophyta > Magnoliopsida > Lamiales > Lamiaceae > Salvia > Salvia miltiorrhiza. The sequence continues at coordinate 37,733,249 of NC_080390.1, read as the reverse complement.
AGAGAGAGAGATCCTCTAAAATTGAATGGAAAATGAGACAAAACAAAGTTGATGTGTTAAATAGTAGTGTTTTGTTGTGAATATTGACTGTGAATGGAATAAAATATCCATTTTATTGGATATCGACCCCTTTTCCGACCTGTTCTCATGCTGCCTATGTTTGTTGGATATCGACCCATTTTCTTATTCTTGGTGCTCGCCTTTCTGATGAGTTCTCGAGCACCCGTGCATTCGTTTGCTGTGTTTCTCCACCTCGAGCCTTCTAAGTTCGTTTGGGTTCACTGATTTTGCGGGAGACTTGGTGGTCTCGTTCATCCCCATTTGGCGGAACGTGCGTTCTTGATTGTCGACACCTCTCGAGATTTTATTGTACCCGTGCGATGCACAGTCTGTAAATATATAAAATTTTGTATACACAAATAATCAATATATAAATATATGTATATATATATATATATAATGATGTAAAAAACATATTATATATATAATAAAATACTCTTTCTATTCATGAAAATTACAGTGCAATTTGAAAGTATGTGTTTTAATAATTAATAATTGAGCGGATAAAGGACCCATCAAAATTGTTGTTTTAAATGGTTGGATTTTTTTTTTGTAATTTATCTAAAATACTTACATCTAACATTTTGGAAGACTTCCCTATGAAAAACATTCTTAGTATACGTACAATTTTAATCCTCGTCTCTATATATTAGAATTTTCAAACCTCGACAATTAGTAACCCATGATACATATTGACCAAAACTTTTATTAATCATCATTACATAAGACATAACTAATGAAAACTGGATCAACATTGGAACTTAAATGGTAATATTAATCATCATTACATAAGACATAACTAAGTTTTTTCCCCTTTAACCAGAAGAGCTTTGTGTTACATGAAGTTTGATGATTTGATTGCTAAAAAGTTGATTGGATTTTTAAGTTAAATATGTTTATTTGTAATCCAATATAATTATCGAATTATTGGATATGTGAATCTAGGAGAATCACATAAATCTAAAAGTTCAGTGAAAATATTCCATCCATTTCTTCTTCTTCTACTATCAGTTTCTTCTTGTTTGTTTAATTTTTCGTGCTCCTTTTTATTTTTATTCTTATCCAAAACTAAAAAAGAAAATGAACACCAGTAACCCCCAAAATAATCATATTGAAAAAAACAATTCTAGGGTGATTATGGCATGAGTGAGGAGCTATGCAGCGGCGAATCGCGATCGGGTGTGATAGCCCAAGACGGTGACTCAACTTGAAGAAGCTGCGGTGATGAGAGCAAGAAGCACTACAATAACAATGACGAAAGTTTAAGGTCGGGGAGGTTTTTAGGGTTTTCATTGGTTTAACAAATTTTAAACTTTTGTTAAAGATTAATTTTAGATTTTAAAAATCTTTCAAACTTTTAGATTTTTTTGTTAATATTAAATATATATACATATATTGATATATTTATGAAAGGGAATTTTAAATAATAATAATGGCTAAAATTATTATATTTTTATTTTTGTGTTCATAATCAATAAGCAAAATGGTTAATTTAATATTTATCTGTTTTCTTTTTAGGAATCAACAATCAATATTTGACATGATAATTTTTAATCTTTAACTGGATTAAATGAATTGTAAGCATTTTTAATCTTTAATTGGATTAAATGAGTCGAAAGAGTAAATTATTGTTGATAATAAAAAAATTAAGTCCAAACTATTTATTAAAAAAAGAAGAAGAAGCCCAAACTTACACAAACCAATATCCAATATTTTATAAAATTAATTACATTTAACAAACAACTCTTTTAGATTACAAACAAAAATAAATAAACAATAAGTCACCGTCGCTTCTTCCTCTTTTCTTATTTCTTCAACTGCATTGTTTTTTTTTTCTTCATCGACAATTCAACATTGTTCTTTTCTTTTAAAGACCATGTCTCAAATTAAAAAAAATGGCCCAACTTTGATAAGTAAAATGAAGCCCAAACTAAAAACTCTCTCTTCTCTCTCTCTCTCATATACAATCGGTCTCCTCTCTCTCCTCGTATCTCTCACTCTCTCAATCTCACAGATACGCACACACATCCCCCACCGCTTCGACCTACGCCACAGGCATCTCCTCCGTCTCACCTCTCGCTCCCTGTCTACCCCCTTCTATCACTCAGCGCGCACGGCGAGGCTGCATATGCAGCGCCGCCTCCGTCGCTACGCCGCCGCCGCAGTCACCATCTCCACGCCTTCCATCTGTAATTTTCGGCCTTGCTACCTCTCGTTTTGCTACCCGAGGTTTGCTATCTCAATTTTATTCAATTACAATGCTAATTTAAAAAACCTAAAACTTGAAATCCTTAACACCCAAACTCCCTTCACTCCCTAATTGATTGTCGCTGCTGTGACCACCATCTCGCCGCCCCTCGCACCTTCAAAATCACAGGTCGTTGTAGTTGCTGCTCTCGTCGCAGTTGCGCTCCTACTGGCGGTGCTACAGGTGCCGCTGCAACTGCCCCTGCTGTCGAAGAAAAGAAGGTGCGCCCCTGTTGTCGAAGAAAAGAAGAAAAAAAGGTGTGTGGAGGAGTTCTCTTTTCGAAATTCTCGTACTAATTGCATATTTTGTTTCTATTTTCTGCATTTTTTTGTTGCTTTTATTTCAAGAAATTTTAGGTTACTAAGTTATGTTCTTTCCCATTTGCACTATTTTGTTGTGCAAATGATTTACAGAATCAGTTGATAAATACTGCAAAAATACAAAAATATAAAATCTTTGATGCCAACTTATTACAAAAATACATCTACAATCTATGTTTCCTATAAATCATGAATATACATTTGAGAGATTCATTCATGCTCTTTTTTGTTGCTGTTGCAGATCTGAGATTCGCCCTCCATTGACAGATTCAAATCTCATCTGTAGAGAAAGTTTAGACTTCAACAACAATCTAAAAATAGACTTTTGAAAGAATATTTTTTTAAAAGAACAAAGCTTTCTTCAACAAAAATAACAGAAGATTTTTCGAAAAAATTTGATAGAATAATATCTACAAATCTGAAAGAAGAGGAAATGAAAATTTAGCAGCTAAATATCTACTATTTATAGATGGTAAAAATTGAGTTAACAGATGCAAAATTCAAACTGCACCGCAACCTATTATCTAGCAGATAAAATTCTTCATGTTATTCAGTGGATAAAAGAAAGTGTGCATTGGCGGGAAACACATTCCCCTAGAAATCTTTGCTTTAATATTAGTATAGATATGCGGACTTCATATTAGGATACATAAAGTTTTTCTTTTCGAAATTGGAGAGGAAAATAATATTTTTGTTTTTGAATACTTTATTATTAGAAGAAATATAAATCATTTGGGCAAATTGAACCTTCATACCCAGTGGTGGCGTGAAGATAAAATAAACTATATTTTATATTTTATAATATATTTATAAAATTATAAAAAGGGGTTATTGCCGGAAAATAAACTATATTTTGATTTATATCATTATCTTTTTTTTTTGCCGGAAAATACATGAATTTATATTTTATTTGTAATTATTCCACTATTTATAATTTCGCCCAAATTAATCTGAGGCGGCTACCAACGTGACAGCCGGAATTGCCAACTTGGCTGCCGGAATTGCCAAATCACACATAAACACACTTTTCTCTCTCTCTCTCTCTCTCTCTCTCTCTCTCTCTCTCTCTCTCTCTCTCTATCAGACACACACACAAACCCACATACACACCCACTGCACACACACACACACACACGCACAACCCCACCCCCTTCTTCCTTCTCCAGCGACGGCGTCGACGTCGTCGCCGCCGCCCTCTCATCCCTTAACCCCTCTATTTCTCTCTCTCTTTCTCTCTCTCTCTCTCTCTCTCTATCAGACACACACACAAACCCACGCACACACACACACGCACAACCCCTTCCCCTTCTCCGGCGATGGTAGCGTCGTTGCCGCTGCCGCCACTACCGCTCTCTTATCCCTTAACCACCCCCTGTCTCTCTCTCTCTCTCTCCTTTGCACACACATACACAACCAAAGCAGCAGCCGCCGGCGAAGCGACGACCGCCACTGCACATCGCCATCTCCCTCACTTGTCTCTCTTCTGCTTCGGTCGGAACGACGGCAGAGCCGCCGCCGCCGAGCCCTAGGCTCTCAAACCCTAGATCCCTAAATCCAGCCACCATTTTCCCCAAAATTTCTAGTGAAAACTCCGACATACACGACGCCACCTCCGTCCGCCCTCTTTCTAAAGTCAGACGGTGGCAACAAGGCCACTGACGGGACACGCCTCCTCTCCTCTATTAAACCTTCGGCGGGCAGGGAGGGAGAAGGTGGGGTTGGGGGAAGTGGGGCGGCTCCGCGCGGGAGTGGGGTTGGGGGAAGGGAGAGGCTCCGCCGGGTTGGGAGAGAGTAGGTGGCGACGGGGTTGGGGGAAGGGGGGAGGCTCCACCCGGGCTGGAGGAAGTGGTGGGGCGGGGCAGGATGGGAGCCGGACAGTCTTGGGGTGGGGGAGGGGGTTTTGGGGAAGTGTGCGTGTGTTTGTGTGGGTCTGAGTTGATGTAGAGAGAGAGAGAGAGAGGAGAGGAGAGAGAGAGAGAAAGAGAGAGGTGTCAATGTGTGATTTGCAATTTTGGCTTGCCACGTGACAATTCGAATGCCACCTCATATTTAATTTGGGCGAAATTATAAATGATGGGATAATTACAAATAAAGTATAAATTCATGTATTTTCTGGCAAAAAAAAATTTGATGATATAAATCAGAAAATTGACAAATTTGATGTATTTTACGGTATATATATATATAGGAGATGGCTAAAATAAGTACACTTCTTAAGATATAAAATAAGAATCACTTTCAGCCCTTAGATCATCAAGATCTACGGTTGATTTGTAACCTTGTTGGATAGATTATGGTCCTGAGTTCGAATCCCAAAGGTAGCAAAAATTTATTTTCACAATTCATGCCTTTATACAGCGAATTCATACGTGTTCTACATGAAATTCATACATTGAAAATTGCTCTTATTTCTTATTTTAAGATGTGCTCTCACGGTAGCCCACCCATCCAACAAGGTTACAAATCAACCGTAAATCTTGATGATCTAAGGGCTGAAAATTATTCTTGAGGCTAAAATAAAAACAACTCTAAAATATAAAATAAGAACTATTTTTAGCCCTTAGATTATGAAGATTTACGGTTGATTCATCACCTGGTTGGATGAGTTCATGGTCCTGAGTTTGAATCTCATAGGTAGCGAAATTTTTAATTTTCGTAATTCAAACATTTACATAGCGAATTCATACGTGTTCTACATTAAACTCATACACTGAGTACAATGAATAAGACATATATACTGATGAACAAGACAGTATATACTAATGAATAACGAAATTTAAAAAAATGGTAATGAATAAGACATATATACTGATGAACAAGGCAACATATATTGATGAACTTATTAAAATAAAATTTTATAAAAGGAAAAAGAAAAACCTAAACCCTTGAAAGCACAGAGAAGCAAACTAAGGGCCGAGCCTCATTAAAACCTCAGAAAGAGGAAAAAGAGTACTCGTCTACTAAAAAATAACACAAACTGTGAGGGAGCGGAATGAAACGACCTCAGAGACTCCGGCCTAACCATTGTCCCTAGCTCGTCTCGGCTACCCATCACAGAAACAAAACAAAGAAAAATGAAACGAAAAGAAAGTCGTAATCAAAAGCGAGCGAAAACTCCAAAAGAAAACCCAAACCAAGAATCTACTTGAACACCAAAATGAGCTGCAAATTACCGAAGAAGCTTCAAGCCATTCCCATCGAAAAGCGCATGCTCTAAAAAGAGCGAGATACGGTGTATCAACGACCAAAACTCACCGCACTCAAAAGCTCGACGCCAATCTTTATAAGTCCCTCCGGCGGAGCAACCAAAAGAGGCCGAACTCTCCAGCCCAGCCTTGAGCTCACCCAAGAACTGAAAAAGAGCCCGAGATCAGCCCACCAAAACCAACCAGCAGTCATGAAATCCGCAGCAAAACCAAACCCCCAACTGTATGACGAAAGACCCCAAAGAAAAAACTCATCAGAACTGAGAAGAAGCTCCTGCCACTCCCTCAAAACAACCAAAATAAGCCAATAACTCGGCCCAGACCACTGCCTCACCAGCCAAGTGAAAGCAAAGCAACCCAAAAAATAGAGAGCTCGACCTCCATTCCCCCGAAAGACCAAACCCAGCCATCACCACTCGAAAAAGTAATGACAACGCTCTTAGAAGAGCAAGTAGCAGCGTATCTATGACCAAAACTCGCTGCTCTCAAAAAACCAGCCAAATCAACAGTCAAACCGTTGAACACGAACTCGAAAAAAGCAACCCACCAAGTGTTCGAGAAAAGTGCCTCTACGACCAGTGGCTGAGAAGCCATCATTAAACCACCCGTCGAAGATGGCTATGAGTCGAAATGTCCCTGCGAGTAGCATCTTTAATAATATCAACCTCAAACGGCCACCACCCTTCCGGCATCGAGTTGTGCGCAAGGAATGTCGGCCACTTTATTTCCCTCTCTAAAGATATGCGTAGTATGCACCTGAAAACTCTTAAGAGTATCCAAAACCATATCCCACAAGGCGGCAAATCTCCAAGGCACTGTCGCAGATCTAGAATGCAGCAGCCTCACAATGTAGGTAGAGTCCGATTCAATCCACAAACGATTCCAACCTCGAGCGTTAGCAATTTGCACGGCTAGTAATAACCCCGAGAAGCTCCGCTTCGAAGGCATAACCGAGACCCCCTTTGATATGGAAACAACCCTTTGACCGAACAACAAGCGTCTCGAAAAACACCTCCTGCCGCAATTTGCCCCGACGCTCCAGAAGCGGACCCATCAGTATTTACCTTAATCCAGTTAGTGGTCGAAGGCCACCAATAAACATTAACAAAAGTAGGCGGGGGAGCCACCCGTGGCCTAACACCAATCTTTCGAAGAATAATCAGATCCGAGCAAGTGTTACTCATGTGGCCAAGACTTTTGAAATTATTATCCAACTCTGTAAAAGAAGATTTGATAAAAACAAGGATACTCTTAGGATTAAAAATCTTGTCTTCAAAAATACATTTATTTCTGTGAGTCCAGATGACCCATATCAGAGTAAGAATCCCTGCCTTCCAAAAACACTCGACTTGAGAGCTAAACTTTTTGTTCCAAGCAGAAACTAAAAGGCTATGAATATCCGGCGCATCCAAATCCAAAGTTTGATCAAACCAACCCAAGAAATCACGCCAAACTTGTTTAATTCGAGCACACTGCCAGAAAATATGATCCATCGATTCGAAATCATTGAAGCAGAAAACACAGTGATTCGACATTATGAGACCATGTTTAATAAGCCTATCAAACGTAGGCATCCTGTTATGAAGAATGCGCCAACAAACCAAAGATCTTCGAGACGGAATATTACTCTCCCAAATCCACTTACCCCAGCTAACGCGAGGAAAACTATGGCAATGATGTGAAAACGCTAAAGCGGAGGTGACATTCCCATGCAAAGACGGTTTCCAATAACGAACATCCTCGCTCTCTCCCACCGGCAAAAGAAGAATATCACAAACAACATCTGGAAAATTGTCCAAAAAAGATTGAGTGAAGTGCCATATTCCCTCAAAGTAGAAATCTGCCACAGAGTTGGTCAAAAAATTCGTGCATATAGCCAGGAACCCTGCATTTCTCTGCAATCTTGTATCCAAGCCAATCATCCGTCCAGAAATTGGTGAAATCTCCCTTCCCAATAGCACAAAAAGAATTCCTAATAAGTGGCAAAATTTCACTTCTGAGCCCCATCCAAACGGAGGAAGGAGTGACAACCACTTTTGGAAAACCAAACGCTTTAAGATAACGAGCCCTCATGATGTCAAACCCAAAATCTTGCCCCTTAATAACGCTCCAAGCTCGTTTCATGAGAAAGCTTTTATTCATAGTAGAAAAAGAGCGAATCCCAAGGCCACCCTCCTCCTTAGTCGCACACATCCTGGCCCAAGCAACAGTGCAAGCATGTCGTTTATCAGCATCCCCCGACCAAATGAAATTTCTGCATTTGGCATCGAACTCTTTGATGACCGACTTCGGCCATCTGTAAATCATCATAGAGTGCGTGAGACAACTTTGAATGACCGACGTCACCAGGCAAACTCTTCCAGCCATGGACAGGTGACGACCCCTCCATTTAGAGAACTTCTGGACAATCCGGTCATGAATACTCCTGAGGTATGAAGCACGAATGCGCCCAAAGAAAAGGGGGACACCCAAATACGTGAAAGGAAGGGAATCTCTCCTGAAATTGATCTCCCTTTCAATCTCACGACGCAAACCAGAAGAAATTTTATCAGAGAAGAAGATGTTGGATTTCTCAGGACTATAAATTTGACCAGACATACCCCCATAGAAGTCCAAAATATTCCTGATGGTTTTCGCATTCTCCACGGAAGCCCTACAAAAGACAAGGATATCGTCGGCATAAAGAAGATGAGTGGGAAAAAGGCAGCCCCGAACCATCTTCATAGGCGTAAGGTGACCGGAAGTCACACAATTGTGAAACAGCATACTCATAACATCTTCTGCAATGCCAAACAAGATAGGAGACAAAGGATCTCCCTGCCTCACCCCTCTAGAACACGCAAAGTACCCATGATTACCACCATTATATCTGATGGAAAGTCTAGCCGAACGAAGTAGAATCTCAACCCAAGAAATAAACTGATGAGCAAAGCCGCCAACTCTCAGAACAGCCAAGAGAAAATCCCACCTGAGGGTATCGAAAGCCTTTTTTATGTCAATTTTGCACGCCATATTTTGGCCACCAGAAGTCCTTTTCATGCAATTAATTCCCTCCGATCCAAGCATGATGCAGTCGTGAATCGAGCGACCACTAATGAACCCAAACTGGTTCTTCGTTACATACTTTGCCGCCACTATACTAAGACGAGTGGCTAAGATCTTGGGAATGATCTTATAAAAGAAGTTAGAAAGGACAATAGGGCGGAGATCCATCACCGAATTGACCACCTCCTTTTTAGGTAAAAGCACCATGACGCTAGCATTGCAGCCAGTGGGAAGATAGGATTTTCTAAAAAACGTTTGAACGGCACACCAAACATCAGTTTTAATCACGCTCCAACAAGTTTGGAAAAACTTCCCCGTAAAACCATCCGGGCCGGGCGAACTGCTCGCCTCCATACCGAAAACCACAGCAGTGATCTCGTCTTCATTAGGCACTCTAATGAGCAACCCATTATGAACGTCATCCACCACCGGATCAATAACCCCCTCAATTGCCGCCATCTCTAGATCATCATGATGTTCTTCCTGGAAAAGTTTCGAGAAATAATCCACAATATGATTGCTAATAATATTCTGATCATAGACCATACTATCCTCGATAGAGAGATGAGAGATCAGGTAAGGCTTCTTCTTATACTTAAGCATTGTGTGAAAGAAATTAGTGTTTTGATCACCATCCTTAAGCCACTTCACTCTGCTTTTCTGCTGCAACAGACTGCTCTTCCTAGAAAGAGCCACATTAATCCTAGCTTGAATCTCCACTTCCCTGTCAAACAGAGCCTCCGTATACCCATGAATAGCAATCTGATTCTGCACCTCCATCAGCTCTCTTTGACTATCGTCCATCATCCTCTCAACTCTGCCAAAGACACTTTTATTCCAATCTTTCAGAACATTCCTAAGCCTTTTTAATTTAAACATGACAGTATAAATAGGGCAATTGCTGTCCACCCCCTGGGACCAGGAAGCAGCCACCGTATCAAGAAAAGTCTCATGAGTCGTCCACATATGCAAAAACCTAAAATGCCGAGGACCCTGCTGCGAATTCTTAACGCACCTCAGAAGAAGCGGCGAATGGTCAGAAGTAATTCTCGGAAGAGCCTGAGTATAAGTAGAGTCCCAAAGGTTCGAAAACTCCTCAGAGAACAAGCCACGATCAATTTTGGATTCCACATGGGTCGGCATAAAGCGACGACCAGACCATGTGAATCTTAACCCGACAGCCGGCGGTTCAATAAAACTCGTAGCCTCAATAAAATTGCAGAACTCTTGACAAGTCGTCACACTAGGAAGACAAGCACTGCTGCGCTCATGAGCGCCTTTCACCGCGTTGAAATCTCCCATGGAAACCGTAGGACCCTGAATATGATCAAGTAAATCAATCCACAGGTGTCGTCTGTCAATATGCGTGCTGGCCCCATGCACAATAGCAAACTTAAAATCCACGTTACTCCAAGAACAGTCCAAAATGACAGCCTGCTCAGAGAAAGAATAACATTAGTAATCAGATCAGGATGGCCAAAACACCAGATATTAGACCTTTTTCCCACTCTGCGATTTTGATGCAGAGGAATGAGATTTAAAGAATTCCAAAAAGAAGTAGGAATTTTATGAAACTTAGCTTTCGGTTCCAAAATTCCCATAATAATGGGATTGAAAGAGCGACAATGCTCTTTAAGAATCAGTTTAGATTCATCCGAGAGGCCCCGAACGTTCCAAACCAAGCAATTCATGGCAAACTAGGAATGTCTCGTGGCTTGGGCATCGCCCAACTCCACTTCAGCAGCCCAACTTTTCGCAGCAACATTATCCATAGTTCTAGCCTTGGAATTGTTGCTAGGTAAAATAGCATAACCAGTCGGCTTATGGCCCATATCAATAGCAGTCTCCAGCTTTTTGTTTATATATTCTTCAGATTTTGAAGCTTGCTTCAACTGTTCCGTTCTCCGCAATCTTCCCTTGATGCTTTCATCCATATTCACATGTTTTTTCACTGCTTTTCCCGTAGGACGACCTCTTTTTTTTCAGTAACAGGAGCCTCCGCCATCGGGTTAAGCACTTCCTGAGCCACTCTATTAGTCTGGATCACCGCCTCCATTTTCTGTATCCTTGTGTCTTCCTGAGTAGGCACCTGCTGATTATGAGGCTGAGTATCTCGCACGTTTGGTGAAATCTCCTCAGTTACCGTAATGCAAGGGACAAGGACCTGCTGGTTATTGGGTTGAGTATCTCGCATTTTCGGTGAACTCTCCTCAGCTACCATATTGCAAGGGACGAGGACCTGATTTAGAAGGTCTGGACCTCTGAATTCCTCCTCCTGCATATTCTGCTCTTCCTCTTCCGAAAACTCCTCCTCAGAATCCTCAGAATGGACCTCCCCATCTTCCAAATTCAGAGCTTCGAAAGAATTTCCAGAAGTGTGTATATTTTCCACCGCTCTAGGCTTCCAACTCTTGGAAGGCTTTTCCACAATCTCCGAAGGCTTGTTATTCTCAACCGCCTTAGCTCCATGCTGCCGATCACCAACTCTCTTATCCATCTTTTTACATTTCTCCACGGAATGGCCGGTAATCTTGCACTTGTTGCAAAACAGAGGAAGTTTTTCATATCCAAACTCCACATAGAAAGGCCCATCATCGCAATTTATTAGCAGAGTCTCTATAAGCGGTAGCCTAAGATCAATTTCAATTAAAATCCTTGCGAAATGACCAAATTCTCCAACTGCCGAAGCGTTATCAACCCGAATAGGCAATCCAAGGTGTCGTCCTATCCCCGTAATTATTTCCGGATGCCAACACTCCACCGGTAAATTATAAATACGAACCCAGACTTGACAAAGGGAAGAAATCTCACGATAAGGATCGAAATTCTTCACCCAATCTCTCAATCTCATAGATCCAGTAGATAAGTCCCAGACCGTATGAGACTTCGCCTTAGCTTTGTCTTCAGCAGAGTTGAACTTACAAGTGTAAAATCCCTTACTCATGGGTATGAGGTGCCAGCTTCCCGAAATTTGCCAAAGTTCTTGTAATTCCTGTTTTAACTCCAACGAAGGCCGTGGTTTATCTCCTTTACGTAACATTAATCTGCCAATAACAGAGTGCTGAAAAGTGGCGACCTGTTGCTGATAAAGATCAGATGGTATGTTTAGCGCAAAAACGTCACCTTGCTTCACCGGTTTTAGGGCAAAAAACTTGTGCGCCGGAAGATCCAGTTTTCTTGCAGGCCTCGGGGCCGTGACAGCAGAATAGGTCGGTTTAGTTATAGTCTCAGATTCCTTATTCTTCTCAGTCATAGTGTTTTTTCCATGCAGACCCATAGGGGAAACCCTAGGCGAAGAAACCCTAGCCGAAGGAGCCCTAGACGAAGAAGCCCTAGGCGAGAAAGCCCTAGGCGAGGTGTTGCTTAGCTTCTCTTTGGCCAAAGAATCACCAAAAGGCACCGCATCAAAGTTTGTGGAAATCTTTGGTATTAATTAGCTGGGCTGCCCCCTCAGAATAATCCGTTCTTGAACCTCCGAATTTCCACGTTCCTTCAGATCTTCAGCCGTTCCAATCTTAGATTGTGTCGTAGTCTCTCGAGTCTGAGAGTTCACCGGAGAAACCATCGTCAAAAGCCGGCGAAAAGACGGCGGCAAAATTAGGGTTTTTTCTCAAGAGAGAAAACTCGAAACATGCTTGATCCTTTTATATTGATGAACAATACAATATATACTGATGAATAACAAAATTTAAAATATTTCGCTCCCTCGAGGATTCGAACCCTGGGAAAAAAATTCTCCCTCTAGGTACAATATCAGTCATAAGATTGATAAAATAAACGCACGAGATCGTGTCTAAGATCTAAAAATAAGGGGTCTCATTGGAGCGCTCTCATATATATATATATATATATATATATATATATATATATATATATATATAGTGGCGCGCTCCAGTGAGACCCCCTATTTTTCGTGTAACATGAGTACAATGAATAAGACATATAATACTAATGAACAAAACGCATATCTAATGAACAAGATGTATATACTGATGAAAATAAAAATTAAAAAATTCGTAATGAATAAGACATATATATTGATGAACAGGGCCGTATATACTGATGAACAATGCAGTATATATTGATGAATAACAAAATTTAAAATATTCTGCTCCCTCCAGGATTCGAACCCTGCGAAAAAAAAATCACCCTCCAGATACAATATCAGCCATAGGATTGATAAAATAAACGCACCAGATCGTGCCCTAGATCTCACTAAAATTAGGGGGTCTCATTGGAGCGGCCCCCTATATATATATATATACAGGGGGAGGGGGAGATTAAAAAAAGAACCACTAAATAAAAGAAGAACGGTGAACTATTTTCAGCCATTCGATCATCAAGATCTACGGTGGATGCATCATCTAGTTGGATGAATGCAGATCCTGGGTTCGAATCCTGAAGGGAGCAATTTTTTTTTATTTTTTTGAGTGCATTAATTTTAACAGTGAGTGCATTAATTTTTACAGTGGATGCATTAGATTTGATAGTTCTCACATTCTCACAAATAATTATATAGTTCACTCTAGAACCATATCCTATATATATATATATATATATATATATATATATGAAGGCATCATAGGTACAAGATCCAAATTCCGTTATGGGTTGATTACAAAGGTTAAACTTCTTCAAAAATAATCATAAGTTAAAGTTTTTCAGAGTATCGCAGCAAAAACATAGACAAATTATATGTATGAAGACATATAGCTGAGAGCCTGAGAGTATAATCCTTGATTGACCCAACAATAGAAAGCCAGAACATAATGCTAGTGTGCGAACAGACAAAAAGATCATGAGTAAACCAAAATGAACATAAGTATTGCCAACGCTCCCCCATACTCTGTACCAAGCTTGACTTGCACGTTTAGAAATATATGTAGGGCTGAGTACAAAGGTACTCAGTGAACACATGCCGAAACAGTTGAAATCATTGCTCTCTAGAGCTATATATCAAACTTGCCTCTTTTTATATAATAGAAACACATGGAAGTTATAAGTTTTAAAGAACCTATGCTTGCAAGATCAGATTCAATCAATAGTAAGAATATACAAGTCTACACATAATAAATGTTAAAAAACACTAAATTCAATCAATAGTAAGAATATATAAGTCTGCGCATAATAAATGTCAATCTTTTTAAAGTGAATCAATTTTTAGCAAATGTTAAAATTCGCTTCAAAATTGAATCAATTTAGAGGATGATTTGTCAAACTCCAAACGAGATGATGTTCAAAAGTAAAAAATGGTCTATCACGCTTCATACTAGATTGTATTCAGAAGTCAGTTGTAATCTTTCAAACTTCAGACGAGATGATGCTAAGAAGTTGGAGGTGGTCTATCAAGCTCCATACGAGATAATACTCACAAGTTAGTTCTAGTATTTCACAGTCCAGATGAAATGAAGTCAATTTTGGTCTGACCAACTCTATACGAGATTATGCTCTTAAGTCAGTTATGATCTTTCAAGCTCCAAATGTGATTATGCTTTGAGTTATTTAATGTGATGACATATGATCTAGCAGATTGGTCTAAGATTACATCTCCACCGAGTGAGTATTTCTTCCCGCTCAATACATCGAGTTCCTGAGTTTGATTTTCAACAACCTCCTTCTCTTCGATTATGGTTTGTTAGACTTCCTTCATTCTCGAGATCTCTGTTGGAAATATTGGTTTTAAGACCAATGTAAAAATTAATTATTTAATTAAATATTCATTATTTAATTAAAATAATTATTGGATGTTAATCTATGTCTCGAGTAGATGAACGTGGTATACTTGAAGTCTCAAAACCGATTTTTGGTAAGTGAGATATTGTATGTCAAATTTTGGATGTTGTGTAGGGAAATAACACTTGGAAGTGTTTATTGTCCCACATTGGAAAATGAGAAAAGTATTCTCATGTATAAGAATGGCAAAGCACATGGAGCTAATAACTTGTGGGCTTGCATGCTAGTGAGCTTGGATGAAGGCCTTGGCCTCGCGCACACACGCGCGCGCCGCCGGACGGTCGGGTTGGGTACGGGCCACGGCCAAGGAGTACTTGGATCTTGGCAATTGGTGCTTTGGGTGGTGTTTGGGTCCAACTATATTCTTTTTTGGACAAAATACTTTTGCTGAAACTGAAGCTATCAGTTTGAAACTGAAGTCGAAGCTAAAACTGAAGTATCAGTTTTGAAATTGAAGTTGTGTTCGTGGCCCAAATTGAAACTAAACTGATGCTATCAGTTTCGAAATTAAGGCGGATCAGTTTCTAAAATATGAAACAGCAACAACTGTTTTAGAATTTAAAGCTTAGATGTCCAAACATGAATTCACTTGAATTCTGTAACATCAGAATTCAAAATTTTAACTGTGTAACATCCAGTAACAGTTCTTGAGATTAAATCTCATTAATCTGTATTAATCCCTCCATGCATGAGCAGCCTATAAATAGGTCTAGAGCATGGCATTGTTGAGACACTGAAAATCTTATATACTTGCATAGCATTCTACAATCCATTTTAGCTCAGTCTTCGATCATGTTCAGTTAGCCAGAACTCGTCTGACTTGTGGTGCTACTTCAGACGAGACGTTGTCGTTTTACCTTTGGAGAAGAATTGCCAAACCGTGAGCACTACTGGGGCAAAATTTTTCTTGCGAGAAGAGACTCCATCTCGACTCGG
This sequence comes from Salvia miltiorrhiza, assembly GCF_028751815.1. NCBI lineage: Eukaryota > Viridiplantae > Streptophyta > Magnoliopsida > Lamiales > Lamiaceae > Salvia > Salvia miltiorrhiza. The sequence goes on along the minus strand of NC_080390.1, from coordinate 37,717,701 downwards.
CATCATTTCTAGTTTATTTTAGTTGTTTTGTTATTCTGTTTGCTTATTCCTTGTTATTTCTAATCTGTTTATTTTCCAAGTTTAGATTTTAGGTTTTTTGTTTAGTTTGAGTTGTAAAAGTTCTTGAACGTGTACCCGGTGATAACAATCGCAAGAAAAATTTCACTACTGTCGCCGCAATTCGAGTTTGAATATTTTAATCAACTTAAAATATTTGAAACCTAATCACCTATGCTTGGAAAATGGCGTCCACCATTCCCGCTGCTGGCACCGCCACCAACGACTCTACCACCTCCGCCACCATTGGCTCAACCTCCTCTACCTCTATTGGCTCAACCACATCCGTCACCATCGGCTCCACCACCTCTGCCATCAATGGCTCCTCGTTTGGTTCAACGGGTGGTTCTATTTCCACCATGGCCCCGTTGCAAACGTCGAGGACGTTGGGTCTTGCCGAGAAATCTGCTATTTTCTCAGGCAAGAACTTCAAGTATTGGCAAGAAAAGATGTTATTCTACCTCACTACCGTGGTGTTTGCCGGATTCTTGAAGGAGGATAGGCCACCAACCCCGAGTGAAGGAGAGACGAGCTTTGAAGTTCGTGTCGGGTTTGATAATTGGTGTCAAGGCGACTATTTGTGCCGCAACACCGTTCTCATGTCCTTGGACGAATGACTTTATAATGTGTTCAAAGTACACAAGGCCTCGAAAGAGGTATGGGAGGCACTTGATCTAAAATATCAAGTGGACGAGGCGAATACCAAAAAGTATGTCGTCGCCAAGTGGTTGGACTACAAGATGGTCGACTCCCGTCCCGTAATGGATCAAGTAGAAGAGTTCCAAACTCTTTCACATGAAGTTCAAGCCGAATGAATGCCCTTGGTGGATGCGCTACATGTAGCGATTTTGATCGAGAAGTTGCCTCCAAGTTGGAAGAGCTTCCAAAACCTTTTGAAGCATGAGCGCTCGGAAATATCCGTGCAAACGTTAGTGTCAAAGCTTCAAATGGAGGATCACGTGCGGAGTCATGATCAAAAATGCAAAGCGCCGATGGACGCAAAGGTGAATCTCACCGAGCGAGGTGGTCCTTCCAACAAGCGCGGTCGCCCGAACCCCAACAACAAGGGCAAAGGGAAGCAAGGTGGCCAATCATCAAAGTTTGATGGCGTGCGTTTCAATTGTGACAAACATGGTCACATGGCGAAAGATTGTAGAAAACCAAAGCGGAAGAAGGCGAAGAACAATGTCAACAACGTCGAGAAGGACTTCGACAATTGGGACAAAGATGACTTCGCGGTTATGATTTCTGAGGTGAATCATATTGATAGCCCAAATGTTTGGTTCGTGGACACCAACGCTACCGTCCACATATGCATCAACCGTGACTTGTTCTACAACTACAAAGAAGCTGAGAACAAGAGAATCATGGAGGCTAGCGAGTGTACTTCTCAAATCCTTGGCATGGGAGACGTGGTCATTCAACTTTACCTCTGGCGTGGAGATCACTTTGAAGGACGTGTTGCATGTTCCCACTGTCCAAAAGAATTTAATTTTGGGCATTAAGCTCACTGAGAAAGATTTTGAATTATTTTTCAAATCCGACTACGTTGTAATTCGCAAGTGGGGAAAGTTTCTCGGGAAAAGCTATGCCTCCGAAGGGCTTTTCAAACTTGGCGTGAGAGCTTGTAAGCCTGCCTAGGCAAGTATCAATAAGAATGCATCTATTTCTTCCACTTACTTGCTTGAGTGTTCCAATTTATGGCGTTGTAGACTTGGATATGTTAATCTAATTACTATGAAATGATTAGTAAAAATGAATTTACTAAAAGTTGATGAATTTAACTCACCAGAAAAATTTGAAATTGTGTTGAAGCCAAAATGACTAAGTTACCGTTTAAATCGGTTGAAAGTGGCACTAAACCCCCAGAATTAATTCACATTGATGTTTGTAATTTAAAGTTTGTGCAAACTAGAGGTGGTAAGAAGTACTTTATTACCTTTATTGACGATTGCACAAAATATTGTTACCTTTTGAAAAGTAAAGATGAGACTATTGAAGCTTTTAGAAATTTCAAAAATAAAGCCGAGAATCAACTTGGATGTCGAATTAAGATGGTTCGAAGTGATAGAGGTGGAGAATGTGTAGCTCCATTTGCTTAATTATGCAACGAAAGTGGTATAATCCATCAAACGACGGCTCCTTATTCACCACAATCTAATGGTGTTGCTGAACGCAAAAATCGAACCCTTAAGGAGATGATGAATGCCTTGTTGATTAGTTCAGAATTACCCCAGAACATGTGGGGGGGAAGCTGTTTTAATGGCTAATTATATCTTGAACAAAATTCCACTCAAAGGAAAAGATGTAACTCCCTATGAGCTTTGGAAAATGAGGAAACCTTTTGTATAAATACTTCAAAGTGTGGGGGTGTTTAGCTAAGGTAGAAGTGCCATTACCAAAGCAAGTTACAATTGAACCGAAAACGGTGGATTGTATCTTCATTGGCTATGCACTTAATAGCAGTGCCTATCGTTTCCTAGTGTACAAATCGGAGATACCAGATATACATGTAGGGACGACGATAGAATCAAGGAATGCTATATTCTTTGAAAATATATATCCTAATAAGGGTAAGATTGAGTCAAGCTCTTATAATAGAGTTGAAGCTACAAGTTCTAAACCAATAGACGTAGCAAGCAGTTCTACACAAGTAGACGAAGCCACGAGTTCTAATCCAGTACCACAAAATAGAAAAGACCAAAGTCTAAACATGTGGATGTAGAACCGAGATGTAGGGATCGAGTTAGAAAGGCTAAGGTCTATGGACCAGATTATGTTGTCTTAATGCTGGACGGCGAACTGGTGACGATCAAAGAAGCGTTGTCTGGCTCCGATGCAGCTCTCTGGAAAGAAGCCATCGATATTGAGATTGATTCCATTATGCAGAATCACACTTGGGTGTTAGTGGATCTACCACCTGGTTGTAAAGCTTTAGGATGCAAAGGGATCCTAAAGAAGAAGTACAAATCTGATGGTATTATAGATAAGTACAAAGTCCGACTTGTCGTTCAAGGTTTCAGGCAAAATAAAGGGTATGATTTCTTCGATACCTACTCGTCTGTGACTAGGTTGACATCTATTATGATGCTTCTCGCTATTGTTGCCTTGCACAATCTCGAGATTCACCAAATGGATGTGAAAACTGCATTCTTGTACGGCGAGTTGGAAGATGAAATATATATGAAGCAACTTAAAGGGTTTGTAGTACCTGGGCAAGAGCACAAAGTCTGCAAACTCCAACGGTCTTTGTATGGATTGAAGCAAGCACCACTTCAATGGCACTTGAAATTTGACAAAGTAATGTTGTCAAATGGTTTTAGAATTAATGAGTGTGACAAATATGTCTGCATTAAGAACTCAAATAACGACTATGTTATTGTTTACCTTTATGTAGATGATATGCTCATCATGGGAAACAATTCCCGTATGATTCAAGAAATGAAAAGTATGCTAAGTAGAAACTTCAGCATGAAAGATATGGGCTTAGTTGATGTTATTCTTGGAATTAAGATTCTAAGAAAACATGACGGGCTCACTATATTGAGAAAGTGTTAAAGAAATTCAACGCTTATGACAAGCCAATAGCTAAGACACCATGAGAACCTAGTGTACATTTGAGTGCACATAAGGGAGAACCTGTTGATGCAACAGAATATGCTAAGATTATTGGAGCTTGATGTATCTAACAAATTGCACTCGTCCCGATATAGCATGTTCGGTCAACAAATTAAGCAGTTTTACAGCAAACCCTAGTAATGAACATTGGAAAGCTCTTGAAAGAGTTTTGAGATATTTGAACTCAAAACTATGCAATTCATTATACTAGGGAGCCCTCTGTACTTGAAGGGTACTCTTCGAAAGTTCTAGGGTATTTTTGATAAAACGGGTATAGTTCAAGGTTTAATATGATATTTACCCTATTTTTTAAACTCTATAATTCAACGTTGCCTTTTTATGAAAGTTCATAAGATAAAAGACAAAATCTCTTATGCCCCTGAGCTTCCTCTTAAAAATTCATTAAATAATAAAAATTAATTAAATTAATATTTCATTGACTAAGTTGTTTAATTTAAAATCGTTTAAATTGATAGTTAGATTTAATTGGATCAAATTAAACTAACTATATAAATAATTATATAAAGATTGTTTCATATTTTATAACTATAAAAACAATGTAAAGTAATTATAAACCACGATGTAAAATGAGATCCGTTGATTTTTCGACGGGTTACATTATTTTAATTTCTTTTTAATTTCTTTTTGCCCAAACCCTTTTTTGTCATAAGAAAAGTTATCTTCCGCGTGCGTTAAACGTGTCATTTGTAATGTATTATTTATTTTTATATAAAATATCACTTGATTTTATAAAAAATATCATTAAAAGTGTCATTTATAATGTATCATTTATTTTTATAAAAAGTAACATTTTTTTTATAAAAAGTATCATTTGTATTCAATAAAAGTGTAATTTGTTGCTTGTAAGAGTATCATTTCGTTGGTCGAAAAAAACTTTGGCGAAAAAAAAAATTGCTCCAAAAAGCAAACAATAAAAAAGAACTAGCGAAGGTACGGTTAGGCGCGAAGGCGCGGGTCTGGCAAGGTAGGATCCGTCTTTACAGTACTGATACATGTTCAGGAGACCACCTCTAACTTAGATATATTTACATTTATACTTAGTACTCCCACCATTCCAATTCAATAGACCATGTTTCCTTATTTGGACGTCTCACTTCAATAGGCCACTTCTAAAATTAAAAAATCAATACATAACAAATTTTTTCACACAACTCATTATTTACATTAATGTCATTGTGGCCCAAAACATAATTATCTCTCATTCCTCTTAGAAAATAATATCTTCATTTTCCTCTCCTACATTTTGGACAAATATACCCTAAAAAATTACTTTCACTCTCTTATTTTATTACTCCCTCAATCCACATGCAATACCGTTTCCACTTTGTGGACGACATAGGTTTTAAGAAAATGATAGATGATAATTGATAATAGTAATATTATTGTGAGTGGAGTTTAGATCCCACTATATATTGTTGTGAGTGGAAGTTTGTGGATCATATTGCTATAAATGAAAGTGGAAACGATATCGTGAACGGAAGGAGTATAAATTATTCATTTCTTAACTTCTTTACCCAAGTCTTGTGACCTATTGAATTGGGAAGGAAGAAATAGTATTTAATTATTTTTCTTTTCTTTTTAAAAAGGATCAATGTGTGGAAATTTGAACCCCATCCTAATAATTAGAGAAAAACCGTTTTATCAATTGAATTGCGCTTCATTGTCACTTTGCAGGTATTGCATTTATGCTACAAAAATTTGAAAGGACAAATCCCTTGAACTGAAGCATGGCGAGATTCTCAACCATGAGGGGAACCTAATAGTCATCTTATCTACATTATTTAGTTATAATTATACATAATATTATATAAATTAAATTAAAATAAAATAAGTTATCTTATAAAAATCAATTTCCTCCATCCTATTAACAATGTCCTAATTTTTATTTTTTTTGAATTGTTCCAATTATTTTGTCTCAACTTAAAAAAAGAAATAAATTGAGATGTGGGTCCCTTCTAATACAATATGAATGCAATTTAAAAGATGTGGATCACTTCCACTTTATTGTTAAAGCATTTTCTCATTTCTCTCTCCTCATTTACTTTTTTAATTGAATTTAAAAAATCACTTTATTGCCTAAATCCTCATTCCTTAATTTGTGTGCTCCAATTTTTCGGGATGTCATTATGGAACGGAGGGAGTATAACTCAAGCGTGAGCTAACATATATAATATTCCTCCATTCCAACTAACTTGATTCGCATTACTTTTTGAGCCGTCCCAATTAACTTGATACATTTAATTATATGGAAACTCTAATCACTTTTTCACTTTATTATCTCCAACACTTTTTCACATAGTACAACTCTAATAACTTTTTTTACTTTATTACATACCACACTTAAAATATTAAACATTAGTTTCAGTGTGTTTTTTTATATTTTTTAATATATAATTTATCTTTTCACTTTATAAATAAAATATATAATAATATTAAATAAAGTCTCTATATCTTAATGGATAAGGTGTTGATTTATAAACTTAAAGGTACTAGGTTCAATTCACAACTAAGCTATTATATTTGTTTATATTTTATTTATTTTATTTGTCACAAAGTCTTGTGATACTTTTTATAAAATCAAATAAAACTTTTCTTAATGGCAAATTAGATTTTTCATAAAATCAAATAAGACTTTTATTTAGAGCTAATAAAACTTTAAGACATCTTATTTGTAAATGAGACTTTGCTTAAACATAAATAAGACTTGTCATAATATCAAATAAGATTTGACTTTTTATTCGTAAATGAGACTTATTTAAATATAAATCAAATAAGACTTTTCTTAAGAGCAAATAAGACTTTTCTTAATAGCAAATTAATACCTTAAGACTTTTTATTTGTAAATGAGACTTGCTTGAATGTAAAATAATATTTTTCAAAAAATGAAATAACACTTCAAGTCTTTTTATTCATAAATGAGAACTTGCTTGAATGTAAATACTAGTAACATTTTTCATAAAATCAAATAAGATTTTTTTAATGAGAAAATAAGACTTTAAGACCTTTTATTTGTAAATGAGACTTGCGTGGATGTAAATAATTACTCCCTCCGTCCCACCGAACTTGAGTCGTATTTCTTTTCGGGCTGTCCCACCAAGCTTGAGTCATTTCCTTTTTTGGCAAAAATTAGGCAATTTAAAGCACTAATTTACAAAACTAATTACATCACTTATTACTTTCCCTCTCATACTTTATCACTTTATTACTTTTTCTCTCATACTTTATCACTTTATTACTTTCTCTTTACTACTTTATCACTTTATTGCTTTTTCTCTCATACTTTATCACTTTATTACATTCTCTCTCCTACTTTATCACTTTTATACTACACACTTAAAACACTAATCTACAACTTCTTAATTTCTGTGCCCAAAAGAAACGCCTCAAGCTCGGTGGGACGGAGGGAGTATTTCATAAAATCAAATAAGATTTTTATTGAGAAAAAAAAGACTTTTTGGGATAGTAAATAAAACTTTAATACATTTTATTTATAAATGAGACTTTTGCTTGAATATATAGTGTTGGGAACTTAATGAAATATCCTAATCCTTGTTTTGATGATACCAAAATCCATAAGCTTTAATTGTAATAGACTAGAACTGTTCGAACTCAAGTGTTAGAGTTCTTTTCTAATTTAGTTGCTGTTCTGAAGATTGAAGACTGAAGAACGGAGGACTGAAGACTGAAGACTGAAGTTTCCAACTGAAGTATCAGTTGAAGAATTAGTCTTGAACTGATTACTTAATGTGTGCCACATGGAATCAGCGGACTGATACTAAAGTCAAGTATCAGTTAGGCATTCTTCCTCAGACTGAATCTCCAACGTTCAAAGGAAGCCACGTACTCCAAAAGTACAGTCGCATTAAATGCAGATATCTCAGGATCATCCTTTCTCTGCAGAGGTCATTCCTATTTGGTGATTACTTTATCAGAAACGTCGCATCTCATGCTCTTCAACATAGCCGTTCTCACCAAACAAGGAACCTCGAAGATTGAAGCCTCAGCCCAAATTCAAATTGCTCTCCAACGGAAGAATTCTTGAAGACCTTCTCCGCCAACGGATCTATTCAAGACCTCTCCAATAAATAGCGCTCGAGGATCACTTCAATCTTCGCCGATTCAACAACACTAGCTGAAGCTCTGCCAAAATTGTGTCTCAGCCCAAAGCTCAAATTTCCAAAGCTTGAATCGAAGAAGAGAATTCCAAAGCCAAAAATCAGTCACTGCTGATTACATATATTCTCTTAGACCTTAGGCAAACCTCTGTTTACCCAGAGCCTAGGTCAAAACTAGCTCCAAAGAACTTGTTCTTTGAAGTTTAGTTGACAAGATTTCAAACCTCCCTTCGACCGATAGAATCGAGTGTTTGAGTTGAAAAGGAGTTCAGGAAGGTACTCTGACTCCGTGAGATCCTAGTGCCAGTTCGTGCTAGGAGTAAGAAATTCAACAAGAGTGAAGTTGTTGGTACTGAAGATTGGATCTTCAGTTGATTCGGTTGTGTGCACCCGACTAAGCACACGGATTCGGTTTGCTGTGCACCCGTAAGCATAAGCATCGGTTTACAGTGCACCCGTAAGCACTTGCAGAGTGAAGTTGTTGGTCTGATCAACCGACCTTGGATGTAGAAAGTATTTTTCGAACCACGTAAAAATCTCTGTGTTATTTACAACTTTCAGTTTTACTTTCCTACTTGTGTTCTTACTTTGATAAACTGAATACTGATTAATTGCAAAGAGAAACTTAAGACTAACAACGTGCTCAACAAAGGCTATTGCGAAACAAAAGTATTTCCACTGCGTATGTTATCATTCTAACTGATCTATCCTCTGATAGTCAGGGAGACTTATAACATCTCTGTTTTAACAAACTCGACTGAAGCCTTACGTGCATCAGTTAAGTTCTTGAGACTTAACTGATAACTCATTACTGAAGAAACTTTCAGTATCAGTCGTCAACCCTATTTTGGTCAAAACTCTTTTTAGTAAACAGGTGTCTAAGTTTGTGTGTAAAGTTTCGTTCTGATATCTATTTTGAGATCCCTCTGATTTCATAAAAATAGCCTATAGGTGTATTCCCCCCCTCCCCCCGTATACACCTATTCGAGACCCTCCGAACCTATCATATAGTTTTTTTTCTTATGACCACATAAGACTTTTCTTTATAGAAAATAAGACATTAAGATTTTTTAATTGTATTGAGACTTTTGCTCAAGTATCAATTATTACTTTTCATAAAATAAAATAAGATTTTTCTTTGAAGCAAACAAGACTTTTCTTGATAGTAAATAAACTTTTAAGACTTTTTATTCTTATATGAAAATTTTGCTTGAATGTAAATAATATCTTTAATAAAATCAAATAAGACTTTTCTCAAGAACAAATAAGACTTTTCTTAAGAGTAAATAAGATTTTATTCGAAATGAGACTTTCCATATAATCAAATAAAACTTTATAAAAATAAAAATTAACAAAGACTATGTGGTACTCCCTCCGTCCCATTTAAAATGTCTCAAAACTATAGGACAATACTATAGTTTTGGGATATTTAAATGGGATGACGAGAGTACAATGGATAAAATATTGGTTTTGGAGCTAGAGATCCCAAGTTCAATCCTCAACTTAAGCATGTATTTAATTTAAAATTTTAAATTAGAACTTCTGCCCGCGCTCTTGCTCGCAACCCAGTCTCAAGCTATAAATCGTTTCAAATAGAGACCAATTTATATGAACATGAAATTACTCCCTTCGTTCCATTAGCAATGTGTATAAAGTGAGCTGGGCCTACTGTTAATAATGTTTTAAATGGTTAAATTTTTAATAAAAAATGTATGAGACAATTTTAGTGGGATGTCACAATATAGTAATTGGGACATTACTAATGGGACAGAGGAAGTAATATTTTGATTCATTTAGTTGACAAAAGATAAATTATGCTCCCCCTGTCCATCAAAGATATATACAGTACAATTGGAGGACACGAGCTTTGATAAATGGTTAATAATATATAAAAGTTGATTTATTAGACAATTAATAAATGATTTGTGAATGAGTTAATATTTTGAGTCATTTACTTGACAAACCATAATTTATGCTCCCTCTGTCCACCAAAGATGTGGCACTATTTGGAGAGCACAAGCTTTGATAAATGGTTGATAGATATGTATAAAAAAGTAGATTTATTAGGAAATTAATAAATGATTTGTGAATGATTTTTTTGTAAATATTGAGTACTATAAATTAAGTTGAAAATATAATGGTATATGTACTATAAAGTTAAAACAATACATTTATTGTAGATAGACTAAAATAATAAAAAAAAATTAAACTTTTCGTGGATAGAGGAAGCATAAAAATAGAGATGCAAAAAGGATCAAACATTTAATTATTTTGAGATTTTAAGTGTCAAGTAGTTATCGGTTTACACGTATAAGATACATATAAATACGACCCATTAAGAATTTGCTCAACACGAACATATACATGATACGATTTATACAAAAATGGACACGAACACCAACACGAACACAATTATAAACATAATAGCAACACGATTTAATGTGTGTTGGCACCATACAAAAACGATATGCTCCGTTAAAAAATTAAATTGCGAGTGAAAAGGAAGAAGTTAGCGGCATTAACAATGTGTAGAAAAAAGTGTCAACTCAAACAAACTCTAACTATAAAATAGAAATTAAAATAATTATTCAAAAACAATAATAATATTAATTATGACGAGTTATACGAATTCAACACGAAATTATCGTGTCAGGCACGAATATAATAAGACTTTATACTAGTTCATTAATCTTGTGCGAATTAGTATCATGCTTTTTTCTCGTGCCAAAATTGTCAGCCATTTGTGCAGGCCTTAAAACTTCTAACTTCTACGCTATCTCTAAAATATAAATATAGGGCTCTATTTCTAGGTTCTCTCAAAAAAAAAGGCAAACAATACAAAGAAAAAGAAGCAAATAGCAGAACCAATATGACAAATGCATTTATCATGCTTGTACAAGGAAAATCAATCACTACCATCGACCAAAATAATACATGGTATGTTTAAAAGCAAGGCAGAAGACACTATATTATGGAGATGGATCTCACTCACCATAATATTTGAGCAGCAGGTTTACATAGATACAAAACACTGCAATGCCACCACCACATATCAATATAAGCTACATACACTCTTCACAACCAACCCAATTCATTCATATGCTATCATTTGAACTACCATTACCGTTTATCAACCTCTGAAACGCACAGGCAGCAAGAGTCCTTCCAGCCAATAGGCTAAACCTCGACTTATTGGATGATCGAGCTACATTACTTGTTGATGAAGCACGGTTGCCACCTTCACGAGTAGTTATTTGTACGGACTCCCCTCTATACTCTGGTACGCTTGCATTGCTCGTGTTCCAATCCATGGTCTGAAGCTCAACCTCGTCCACATCCAAATTCACGGCCAACGACTCCCTCCTTGCCCTGAGCTGACCCACGACCCCACTTGACACTCCTCTACACTTCTTAACCTTGATCTTCACCAGATTTGGGCAGCCAGTGGCAAATGCCTCAATCCCAGAATCTGTAATATGACAACCCTTTATACAGAGCTTCTTCAACGCCTTGCACTTTGCAGCAACACACGAAATCTCAGCATCTCCAATGGTTTCACTCCCGCAAAGTGCTAATCTTTCCAACTTGAGGCAATTTGAGGCCATTGCCATCAAACTCGCCAACGTTGGGTTCACCCCGGTAAGCACCAACTCCACGAGGTTCATACTATTCTTGGCAATAGCAATCAATCCCTCATCACCTATCCTATTAGTTCTCCACCCGTCAATATGAAGCTTCCTCAAAAGCCTACAGTTCTCAGCAATGGCGGAAATCCCATCATTGGAGCAATCGGGAGTCTTAACCAAATGAAAATTCTCCAAATCAGGGCACTTGGAAATGGCCATCAATCCGGCGTCGCTCACCTGCAGCCTCTCCAAATGAACCTCCATTAAACAATTCTTCCGCCCCGCCACCGACTCGAGTAATCTATCCCAATCCCCCAAACACCTAATTATTTTCAATGTTTTCAAATTCTTCGATTCAATAACTAGAGGCGAGAAACATTGACCGTTATAGAGCTCCTTAAGCGTAATTGACCTAAGACTGGAACTGGCAATGCCGGGGCCAATCGGCTCGGCGGCGAACCCGTTCTCGATTCCGCGTAAACGCTTAATAGAGAGCTCTTCTAGCGAGGAGCAATTGCTCAATAGCGCATTCATACCTTTAGCGCCAAACATACACGAGGTACAGGAGAATTTACGCAGTTTTTTGCAATTTTGAGCCAAAGCCAACATACCTAGATCGGAGATCTCGCGGCAGCCGCGGAGTTTGAGGCGAGTGAGGTTACCGCAGCGTTGGGAGATCAACGCCAACGCGGCGTCGTTTATGCTCGCGGATTTACGGTCGCAACGGAGGGCGAGTTTGGTGACTGAATCGAAGCGGGTGAAAATCGCGGGAAGGTAGGGGGTGGCCTCGCTGGAGGCGCTCAGGGAGAGGCGGTGGCGGCTCTGGCCGTCCACGGCGAGCCATCGGCGACAAACCAGGGAGATCCTCTTCCGGTCGCCGGAGCTCAGGCATTGGAAGATTAGGGCTAGGCATTCATCGGGGATCTCCGACGTATAGTCTTGTTCCTGATTCGAGGAACCGCTGTCGGGAGGCGGCGGAGTGGAATCGGAGGAGGAGATGTTGTCGTGGTGAGGAGAGAGGCTGAGATCGGCGATACAGGCCGAGCCACCGGAGGAATAGCCATGGGCAGAGGTGTTCTGGCCCATTTCCACGATGGCTCGTCAATGACACGCGCCGCCGGATGGTGAGAAGCGAATTTGGAGGTGGAGAGGTGGTTTCGGGGATTAAATTATCAGATTGTTTTTGGGGAGGATTTAAATTGTTGCGATGAATTAATAATGGTGGTTGATGATAACGTATTTGTATGAATGAATAATGATGATAAATCAAATTTGACCCGTCAAAAGCGTGGTTGTGGGGGCGGCGCGTCGGTGCCACTGCCAGACTAAGCTGCATTTGAAAACTCAGTTGTCGTGAATATATATGCCAGAAATTACAAACAAATTGATATTAAGCCAACGAAATATATTAGTAAAACATTTTCAGAGTAATAAAATATACGATTCTATCATAAGAAAAAGAATATTATTATTAAAATAATTGAGACTTGGAAAATGTTCCTAATTTGCGGCTAGACTTTGAATTTGAGACGAGGAACACGTCAAATTGTGTTGCATATTTCTTTTTGTGAACCGTCTTCGGCAATGCCGACTTTGCGTTGACAATTTCCTGAACGTCTGTGTCTAAATCTACTGCCTTCCTCTCGAGAGACTACAAAATGTTTGGTTAATAAAGAATAAGTAACATACGCAGACAACAGGTTAATAATAATAAGCAGAAAAAATGATTAATGCATATATAACCATGAATTTTGGGCATTTTTATTTTATTTTAACCTCTAACGAAAAATTGGTGTATGAATATTTAAATTTTTAATTATTTCTGATTTTAACTGGGAAAACAATATCCGATCATATACGTAGATTTAATTAGGGTACATTCTGCGTGATTGTAATTAGAATAGATTTAATTTATCCGTTTTTCTAAGTATGACACGACGTTGTTTAGTATTTATTAGTCACATGAGCCAGTTATAAGTCACGTACTTAAGATTAAAATGTCACGTATGTAATTAGATACTGTTCTTGAAGTTAAAATCACAATCAATTAAAAGTTCAAATATTTAAATGCAAAATCTTTTGTTATGATGAGTTTACTTTGATACATAAATTTATCATTGGAAAAAGAGGGATAACAAAAATTTATGTCTTTAAATGGGGTTCGGATCCTCTGTCCCACAAATGATGTCCCACTGTCAAAACTACGTAGTTTTGATAGTATTCTAACTTAATACATAAAGTGTTTGGTGCATTGGTTGAAGCCGTATTAGCATAGATAAATGGGCTTATACGGGTGTTTGGTGTCTGGATACACATCCCACGAAGCCCGGGAAAAAGGCTTGGCCCGGTGACTTTTCACTGTTCCATCTATATTACCCAGCCGATCGATCCGATCCCCACCCTCCGATACCGTTGCTAGCATTTATCAAAAGCTAAATTCTGCCTTAATTGCCCTCTGATTTTTCCTTCAAAATTCACCCAAGAAATTCAGCTGCCCATTTCTACTATGTCCCGCCGACAATCTGGCAAGCTTTGCAGAAGAAACTCCCGGCGACTGAAACTAAAAAACAATACCCCGAAATCTCAGACCGACGCAGATCAGATCTGCTTCATTTCGATCCCAATTTGGCACCGGTTTCGAATGCGCACCCAAACGTATCGCCGGTGCTCTCCCATCTCAGCGGGAAGAATTTCTCCGGCATTGACACAGTTTTTTCTCAAGAACCGATTTTTACGAATGAGTGGATTTTGTAAGAAAAATTGGTCGAAGAAATGACGTTAAAAAATTATGGTTTTTGGTGGGATCAGCGAGAATTGGAGGGAGGTGTTTGGGCTTTTGTGGGATCAAGATTTGGGAGAGAATGTAAAGAAGTATTGAGCTAAAAAATCAGAAATCAGAGAAAGAAAAATGTGAAGAGCGACAATGGGATGGTGAGAAAAATTGTGAAATGGGGGTGGAGACAGAAAATGGTGAAGGGGTGGTGGGTGTTGACCGATTTTTTTAAAATGTTTTCAATTTTTACTTATTTATAAAAGATAGTATTTAAATTTGTAAAAGGATATAATTGTAATTTACTTATTTAATCTAGATTTTAATCTAGGATACCAAACAACTAATTCATAATATCTATATTTTATCGGATATATTAAAAAAAAATAATAAGATACATTTTTAATCTTGGTCTACCAAACATTGAGATATATTATTAATCTCACTTTATATATGATACACATCTCACATTTTATCTATCATGTCTTATCCCAAGAGAGGTATCATAGAGATACTCACGGCTCAAAGTTTCCGGCTCGGCTTCACTCCAAAAATCAAATCTTTTTCCTTGAAGAAGATCTCATTCAGTTCGGAAAAGAAGGAAAGTTTCTGATGGATATCCTCCCTCTATCCCCTTCGTTCTTCCCACAGCCACTATTCTTGTAACACCCCAAATATTTAGCCACTATTCTTGTAACACTCCAAATATTTAGATTTATTATAGAGAGTTAATTTCTAGTATTTTCTTTTATAGCTTATTTTTTTTTAACAATTACATGATACATATAGATATGCACCATTAATTTTATTATTATTATTATTATTATTATTATTATTATTATTATTATTATTATTATTATTATTATTATTATTATTATTATTATTATTATTATTATTATTAATGATTCCTAATAGAACTAGAACTCTTTAGAAACTAGTATAAATATGAGATCTATTTTTTTAAACCCTAAAAAAACACACGAACGCTGTACGCAGAACGAAGCAAGAAAAAAAAATCGGTGCACATATTATTCCCTTCTAATTGTTCGCATATATTTATTTTTTTCCTCTTTGCTTTACTTTGTTTGGTGAATCATAAAAGGATGGGTATCTATTTAATCGGTGAATTATTAGGGAATCGTGAATTGTACCTAGTTTTGATCGGAGAAAACAAAAGAGAGTAATCGGAATTTTAGAGCACGAGAGTAAGGTTGCTGCTTGATAATAAAAGATAACGTATCTGTACAATGTGTGCATGCACGAGTATTTATAGAGGAATACAAGCTAAGGATAAGAAAGTAATTTCGCTCCCCGAACACGCTCCTCGCATGGACGGGGGCAAAATAGTAAACTCCTATCTAAGAACATGCACTCCGTGTGGTCAGGGGCAAAAAGGTAGATTCACTGGTGAGGTGGACGATTCCTCTGGCGCAAGCCTTCCCTCTGGCAAGGACCTTTCCTCTAATTAAGTATTATTCCTCTGGCGAATATGATTCCTCTGGCGAGTATGATTCTTCTGATGAAAGCTATCTCGCTGCTCCCCGTGATTCCCCTGGTAAAGTCATTCCTCTGTTCCGCATATATTACTCCTCATCATTGTTCTAGGTAATTAGTTTTGATCAAGTGCTTTATGCATGTGAGTTTGTTTACAAGTTCCAATGTATTCAAAGTATTTTTTTTTTTTTCGTATGTTTAGTTAATCAAATTTTAGGCATTTAGCACTTTCTTTTATTTTGATTAATGAAAGTACTGCTCGTTAACATAGAATGAGTTGATCAATTCTTTGTACAAATTTAGTAAATTGATTAAATTTAATATACAGACGTGTACGCTTTGAGTTATTTTAAAATTTGAAATAAAACATGATTTTATACATGTATTTCCATCTTCCTGTTTCAACACCTATATATAAAGGCTATTGAAATTAGTTTACTGTAGGAATAAGTTATTTTTTAAAAAAATATATTATTCTTGTCTGATTAGTTAATAATATTGACTTTTTATTATCACATATAAGGATGTGCTTTATATTTTAATTAGATTGATAAATTAGGCCAAAACTTTATAAAATTAGTTAATTACGAATTGTTACAAACTATTAAGTTTTGTTTAAACTTCCAGGAATTTTGAATGGAGGCGTTTTATTTATAAGTGTATACGTATGATTGATCATAGGATATCAGAATAAGGTTTAAATTAGACCCTCATAAAATTATTCTTTTTATTGAATTAGGTGCGGGGCATTTAAGATTTTCATCTCGGAATTTGTTTGATTTTATTGTCTACGACATTAAGGTGAGAGATTATATGCTTGTGGTTATATTCATGTATGTTTTTATATGCTCTTATTTCATATTTGATTATACTTGCTCAGCCATGTAGAAATACATGTTCAGAATTTCAGCCATGTAGAAATACATGTTCAGAATATCAGCCATGTTGAAATACATGTTCAGCCATGTAGAAATACATGTTCAGAATATTAGCCATGTTGAAATACATGTTCAGGGGCTCTCAGTTCGCCCATCAGATTATCAGTATATGTGTATGACAATGTGAATTATTTGCATGTTCAAGCGTATGTGAATATGTGCATGATTTCTCACTGAGTATATTTTCAATATGCTCACCCTTTATCTTTTCAGTTTTGCAGTTCTGGAGTCGAGGTGGCCATGGAAGTCGAGAATGACTAGAGATTTAGTATTTCTATGAAAATTTAAATTGAACTTGTTACTTTTCAGTTTATCATTTTTACTATATTAGTTTTTGAACAAGTTCGTTTTAAATTATTTTAAACTTTGTTAGTCAAGAAATTTTATTTTGTCTATTAGTTCTTCAAGATTTTAAATTAAAAAGCTTATGAAAATCGGGCTGTTACGATTCTATTCTGTATCAAATTTCTTGCTTTGTTCACTGCTGCTTCTATTTCGTCTCTTTAATCAACGCCAACTGCTCGACAAAAATTCTGTTAGAGAATTCTGTATTCTTGAGGCAGTGGTTTGGCGCGGTGCGTTGCTTTCAAGGGAAACAATACGTTTGGCGACGCGAGCAACGCGATTCTTCAATCGTGGTTGAGCCGCACCTAATCGATTTATCTAAATCGTGAACATTTATTGCACTTGTAAGATTTCTTATCTATCATGTAGCATGATATTTTCAAATTTCTATTCTTTAAATTGTATTATTTCAAGTAAAGTCCATTTAGAGATTGTTGTGAATTGTGATGAAGCACCGTGAAGTTTATTGATTTACAATGTTAGTTTTACACGGGAGGTATTTGCTAAACATTAGCTCGTGTGATAAGTATTCCATGTCGCTTGATGGCCATTTACTAGATCAGCTCGGTGAAGAACTGTGGAGTGCGGCAGATACTATTAAAAACTGCTGCAAGAATACGATGCTATGATAGTTTCTTCTGCTACATTGGGTGAGAAGTCGTCTATTCCAATTTCTAAAGAACGCGGAGCCAATCAGCCTCTTAAAATTGTGCTGTCAAAATGTTTGAATCCCTGACCAAGATTGCTGCTCTCGAAGATGATGGAACTTCCAAATTGTTGATAGTCAGTGAGAAAGACACGGGCGACAAGCAACACACCTATGCAAGGAGTCCAAACACTATCTCTGGAAAAGATAAGTCCTCTCAAATTCTTGAACACTGCAAGAATGAAGGACTCTGCTGGATCTGACGGGTAACCTTGTGGATTTTGAGGATATAAATTTAAAGAGGACTTCAAACAAAACTTGTTCCAGAAATTGGTGGTCAAGGTGCTGCCATTTTTTGGAGGTGATCATGAGAGATATCTGAATAACATGGACCTAAGAGGAAAGGTGAAAGGTGAAGAAATTGATATCATCTGTCCATGGTAAAAGTGTTCCTACTTTCAGGATATTTCTGATCCAATTATTTGCATAGACTGCAAATTCTTCTCTATGCCCTCATAATCTTGTTCAAGACGATAATTTGGTAGATTTTATTACGATGAAACTCATAGCTCCAAGCTGGTTGAGGAACATTTTTGTATAGAAAACTTTTAGTAGTTGTGGATTGTGCATTCAAATTAATGCATTTACTGAAGTGAAATAATACATGAGACGATTTATGGATGATGAAGTTGACATGATGAGCACATATGAATGTAACAAAGAAAAAAGGAAAATGATACCTACAATACATTATTTTTGCCTTATACTCTAACATTTAACTCTGATATGGTATAAATATTTTTCTTCCTTCTTCTCATCATATATCTGAAAAAGAAATTTACAAAGATTTTTCTCTTTAGTTTCTATTTCTTTTTTCCTTCTTCCTTTTTGTGAAAAATAAGTAGATACCACAATGTGCAAAGACATTGGTTGGAAATTGAATTTTAATTGGCTAATAAAGGCAACATCATCGATTCATCAAAAAAAGAAAAGATTGTTGAGAATGCGATAAAAAGATTGTAATTAGAAACAATGTTTGATGATCATCATAATAGCATGTGACAAATCATTCTTTGGGTCACCTATACAGTTTCTCAAACAAAGAAAGGTCATTGGTATCTATAAATTGGAATAACAAAAGGAACAAGAAGAACAAAGAAAAAGAGACAAAGAAAGCCATTTTTTATTTAATAATCATGCCTTAAATAGTTTAAAAATCATAAGAAATCCATTCCATTCATCAAGGAGTGAACTAATCTGCAACAATGGCTAATATGAAACTTCACAAAACTTCGCATATATTAATCATCTTCTAATATCCTGTTAGTTGATTATTAACAAAGAAGGCTAAAAACTAGCATTTGAGCATGTTTGGAAACTGCAACTAAAAATTGCAGGAAAGCCAACTAGCTCTTTGAAAAATATAAGTGTTCCCCAAAAAAATAAATGTGTTTCCAATAGATGTGTAGAACTAAAGAATATCCATTTGAAGCTCAATGAGCATTACAACAAATTAATGAAAGAGCATAAGTATTACAATCATAACGTATTTCCATAATCGGACCAATGATTTAACCAGTCTAATTACTAGTCATTCAACTAGTGCAGCGAAACACTCTTACGCCACAACTTAAATGGATTTGTCATTGTGGCTTTTGCTCCTTTTATACTAAAACCCATACGTTTTGAATACTTCAAGTAAAACTCATGAGCATCATCTCCAGTGTCAAAGGACATACCAATCTTTGGGTTATCTTCCTCATTGTTCAAACTCATAAAATTGACTGGCTGATTTGTATTATTGTCATCAACCACATCATTGATATCACTATCATTATTCATTTCATTGATATCTTCAAAACTCAAACGACGAGAAGATATACATCCACTATCCATAGTGATATTTTCCTTGGCCTAAATTCAAAGTAATAGGAAAAAAAAGGTTATAGCTAATAGATAATCAATCTCTTTTTCGTTGTAATAGAACTGAAAACTTCATATATAAATTTAGCTCACACTTTATTTAAGCTCAAAATGGATGGTGCTGCAACACAATATTAATCAACCACAAGCAACTGGTATACCAGTTTAGCATTTTATTATTCATTATTTTACTGGAACTAAATCAGTTTTTACAGCTTAATTAACTGAAAGTATACGGTGATTGTAATACAAACTGTTCAAGACAAGATAAAGCAAAAGGTGATTTTTAAATAAACTCAACAAAGGGTAGTTTCAAAATATGATCAATTAGATTCTTTCACGTACTTAGAGTAACATATGGCTTTCTTGTTAGCATATAATGGATATAGGTCATACGATTAATACAAACTGGTGTACAAACTGGTAGTTTCAAAATATGATCAAGTAAATCAATAAACTTCATGGTGCCTCATCACAATTCACAAAGTTTCACAAGAAACACTTCAAGGGAAGAGAAAGAGAACACTAGCCCAGATAGTTGGAACTTTGTAAGATACTTGTATGTTGGAACTTTTGTAAAATACTTGTAATGTTTATTTATTGAATTTTAGTCTATATTGAATGACATTAAAAACTGAATTGTTGAAGTTTGAGTGTGTGTTTGGTTGTAATTGCACAGGTAGTTGATAACCAAGGATAACGAAAAAAATAAACAAAATTGTTTTTTTTTTGTAGAAATATACTGACGAATATATTTCGTCGGTGAGAAATAGAATTTCTCCAGTCACGTTCCGGTCAAGCTCATCACCGACAGACTAATTCCATCGGTACTTACCGGCGACGGTGACGGCATCGCCACGATGTTACCGACCAATCTTCCATCGCTAAATCTGTTGGTATTCACCGACGACAATACAGTTTCGTTGGTGCACTGTTTACCGACACTGTTGACGACGTTGGACCACAACCGTCGTTTGGCTGTCGATGGTTTACTATACCGACAAAATTTGCGATGATACCGATGAAAAAGTCCGTCGGTGATCGTGAGTATTGTTGTAGTGAAAGTTGTGAGGCTCTTGCATCGACAATTCTTCAACTTCATTTGCAATCATGCCTAACTTCATATCATGTACTCATCAAAGAATTACTCCATTTTTGGACATTACTGCACCACAAGCCAATTTTTATCTCACTATCATAACATTACAATAAAAGTGGATCAATTCCTCCACTCATAACAAAACTCCCCTAACATTTATTAAAATCCATGCCACATAAAATGATGCACGCTCTTGTGGAACAAAGAGAATATATACATCCTAACTTTAGATTAATTAACTCTAATAATCAATTATCAATTTAAAATATAGAAAATAAAATATTAAAAAATAATTATAAACCTTAATTAAATTAAAGTACCAGAGTTATTTATTTTAAAACTATACTAAAACATAATAAGTTAAAATTAAATGAAAAAAAAATAAAAACTATAAAAAACTTTATAGTGAAACAGTGACTAGGTGCATTTAAAGATGTACTTCCCATATCTATATATTTTGTTGGAAACTTTAAGGCACAAAATTCAAGTCTATGACTTCCTTCTAGTTCTAGTTCTAGTTCTAGATATAGAAGACGAAGCAGAAATATAAATGAATTCAGAAACACGTTCAGAAGAGATAATTTCTCAACAATAGAATGACATAGAATGTGAATACGAAAAGGATTGCCAAAACTTTGGCGCGGATGAGCTTAGCATGAGCCTCATCAACGTACAAATCCACAACCAACGACGCCCTCCTCTCCCTAAGCAACTCCACCACTCCTCTCGACACCCCTCTACACTTGTCCACCTCAATCCTCACCAAACTCGGACACCCGTAGGCCACCGCCTTGATCCCCGAATCCGTCACGCGGCACCGCTTTATGCGCAGCTTCCTCAGCGCCGTGCAGCGTGCCACCATGCACGAGATCTCACGATCACCGATGGTCTTGCTCGAGCACAGCGCCACCGTCTCCAGCTTCCGACAGTTGGAGCCGATCGCCGTCAAACACTCGGAGCTCGGCTCCACCCCGACCAGCACCAGCTCCACTAGGTTACCACTGCTCTCCGCTATCGCCATCAGCCCCGAATCGCCTATCCGGTTACTCCTGCACCCAATGCCAGACATAGTAAGCTCCACGAACAATATATCTTTTATAAAATGGTTAAATTATTGGTTTTTGGTGAAATGTTTTGTGCAAAAGCCTCTATTATGAGACTGTGTAGTAGGAAACAGTCTTTTAACAATCTCAAAATAAAAATCTAAAAATCATAGCTCTTATCATGAAAATTTTCTGCATCTGCCCCTACCTGCAGCCGTCGATGTGGAGCTTCCTCAAAAGCTTGCACTTGTTAGCAATGGTGGAAATCCCTTGGTTGGAGAAATCCGGAGCTCTAGCCAAGTGAAACACCTCCAAATTCGAGCATTTGGAAACGGCCGTTAGCCCGACATCACTCACCTGCACCTTCTCCAGATGAATCTCCTTCAAGAAATTGTTTCGCCTCGCAACGTCGTGGAGTAGTCCGTCCCAATTTCCCGTGCAGCTCAAGATCTTCAACGTCGTTAGGTTCTTGGATTCGGTAACCAAGGAGCAGAAGCAGTGGCCGTTGTATAGCTTTTTAAGCTTTATTGACCTAAGATGAAGAAACGCAGCTTAGGTAATTAGTAATTAAGATTATTTTCTTCCAACCAGTAGGGTGTGTGAGAATTATAACTTAGAAAAAAGAAAAAAAGCTGACCTAAGACTTGAGGCAGCGACACCGGGGCTGATTGGCTCGCCATCTTTGATGCCGCGGAGGCGCTTGACGGAGAGCTCTTGAAGCGAAGAGCAATTGTTTAGAAGCGAAGCCATGCCTTATGTAGACAATTAAAATATTTAGCAAATAATATTGCGGCACGTATAAATTGTGAATTGAAATTTTCATGTTAATCTTTACACCTTTATCTCCGAAGGTGCACGATGTGCATGAGAATTTGCGCAATGATTTGCAGTTCTGAGCCAGGGCGAGAATGCCGACGCCGGAGACCTCGCGGCAGCGGCGGAGCTTGAGGCGGGCGAGGTTGTGGCAGCGTTGGGAGATGAGGATCAGCGCGTGGTCGTTTATGCTGACGGAGTTGCGGTTGCAATGGAGGGCGAGCTCGGTGATGGAGTCGAAGCGGGTGAGGATTGCGGGGAGGCGGATGGTGACGCGGCTGGAGGCGTTGAGGGCGAGGCGGCGACGGTTCTGGCCCTCCACCACAAGCCAGCGGCGGCAGACCAATAGGCAGTTGTTCCTGTCATCGTAGCTCAGGCGTTGGAAGATCAAGGCTAGACATCCGTCGGGGATAGCGGAGGTGAAGTCTTGTTCTTGGTTGTCGGCGGACGGCTCGCCCGGGTTATGGCCGTGGGTGGAGGTGGCTTGACCCATCTCCGGATCCTCTCACGAGGGCACGTCCATAACACGCGCCGCCGTCGTAGAAGGGCGAAGTTGGTGGGTGTGGAGGTGGTTTTGGGGGAGAAAACTGATTTGAGTTTGGATGGATGGGAATTGTTGTATGTGGTTTACCAAAAATGAAATGTAGTCCGTCAAAAGCTCGATCGGTATGGTTTATGGAGGACACGTGGGATCCTCTGTCCCATTATTTTGTGTGTATCACTCTTAATTTATTACTATAATTTTTAATTATATTTTCTTTAATGTTAATTTATTACTATGCTTTAATATTATAAAAAGATAATTAACAAGGGTTCATTCATCCAATTATGGTTTATAATTATTTTTTTAAAATAAGACCATAACTTTGAGTGTTTTTTAAAAGAGGACTATTTGTATGAAATTTGAAAATGAGGACTATAACTTCTATTTTTTACATTGACACTTCTATTTCTGGCCCAAAATCAATTATTTGGGCTTTCGATGGCACTTAAAGCCTATTGCTGACGTGGTCGTGCCATGTCACTTTTTTGGCATTTTTTTTTCTTTTTTGTATTATCGATTTTTTAACACATTTTAGGCAGAAATAAAAATTTAATTAAAATTGGGTTAATTGCACCAAATATCACCAACTTTGCCTGAATACCATTTTCCCCATGATTTTAAAAAATTTCACTTTTTATCACAGATTGAATTAGTCGTTAATTTTTCCCACAATTTTTAGCTCCGGTAACCGAAAAGTTGACGTGACGCTGATTTGGATTTAAATTTACACCTAACATTGATGTGGAATATATATCAATTCATTAATTCTCTCTCTCTCTTGCGGTTTCTCCCTCCCGTTCCATCTCCCTCTCATTCTCTCCCTCAGAAATTTAAGGCGGCAGCGGCGGCGACTCGACGACCCTTTCTTTCCAGCGGTGCTGACTTCCTCCAGTGGGCGGGACTTCCTCCGGCAGCGGTGCGGCGACACTTCCTCCATCGGCGGCTGCTTCGCGGCATCAGAGCCCCTCTGCCCTCGGTTTTTACACTCCAGCGGCAGCGGCGCGTTCCTCCGACGCGACTTCTTCGCCTCTTTTCCCCTCCTGCACTGTACTCTTTCTCTCTTTTATATCTTTTTTCCCTTCGATGAATTATTTTTTGTTTCTGATTTCGATTACTATGTGTGTTCTCTTATTTTTTGGTTTTCATTCTTGCCACCCACCCGCGACGGCCAACTCTGCCGCCGACGGCTGAAATCGCCGAAGCTCCGTCGTCCTTCGCCCCCAAACTCAAAAATACAGAACCGAATTGTCCCCGCAAATCATCGCAAACCACCAATTGTCCGAGTGAAGAATGAAAAAAAAAATGAAAAATTATGGGAAAATGAAATTCGGACAAAGTTCATGATATTTGGTGTAATAAAAAAAAACACAACTTTTTCAATCGCCGGAGTGGAACGTGTGTGACGTGTGCTGGCGAGCCACATTAGCGCCACGTCAACTCCGATCTGAGAGGGGAAAAAATCGTGGGAAAAATGAACAACTAATTCAATTTGTGATAAAAAATAGAATTTTTTAAAATTATGGGGAAAATGGAATTCGGGCAAAGTTGGTGATATTTGGTGCAATTAACCCATTAAAATTTAATTTAACTAAAATAAAGATAAATAAATATATAAGAAGAGGATGTGCACTATATTGAAATACGAATATTATTTGAACATATTTCTTTGTATTATTGTTGAGACAATTTAACATAATTTATGTGTTAAATAATTACTTTTTTTTATAAATACTAAGTGTAAAAAATATTTTTTTAAATGTGTAATTTTTAAAAAAGCAAAATTTTATTTATATTTTTAGGCTAAAAAGTGCTAAAAAACCGATAATACGAAAAAAGGAAGAAGTTTTTTTGCTCGACGGGTGACATGGCACGGCCACATCAGCAACGAGCATTAGGTGTCACCAAAAGCCCAAATAATTAATTTTGGGCCTGAAATAAAAGTGTAAATATAAAAAACAAAAGTTATATTCCTTATTTTCAAATTCTATAACATATTATCATTTTTCTGAAAACATCGAAAGATATGATCGTGTTTTAACAATTAACTCTTACAAAATTAGACATGTAAAAAATTATCAGAATGTTTAGATGGAAAGCTTGGAAACCTTTTATGAGTATTCAATCATTTGTTGGCCAAGTGTCCGCAGCATCAGATGGAATATGATTAAGAAAGCACGAGGTCTCATACTAGCTGGCCGTGAAGGATCGTGAAGGATCCTTTTTGAATAAAATGCAATGTGTTGTGTTCAAATCATTTGGGCCCAAGCCACTAATTGAAAAATATTTGGGCTCTACCCTAAGCAAAAATAATTGACAATGTAAAGAGAGAAGCTTAGGCACGAAGGATTGAGTTTGAGGGAAAACAATTTTATTATTCTATAAATAAATTAAAAAAAAAATCCCAAAATATTTGGATCCTAAAAATGCTGCTAAAGCGTGTTGATCCCGGGTCATGAGAAAGTAAGAGAGGACTCAACAATTATAAGGGGTTTGAACAATTATATACATTAATAAATATATGAATTTATATATTTTTGGAGGCTCCTATTTTTCGGACTCCTATAATGTCGATCACCCTACACAGGACCTAGAATTGCCTCTAAGTACTTGTTACGTAATTCATTTATGTTTTTAAAAGTATCAAATTGCCCATAAAATATTAGCAAGCTGAGTACGCGCGGCAGTGAGTATCTTTTTACCCTTTGTTAACTTTCCAAATATAAGTATACAAATATATATTTCTTGGAGTTTCTGTGAAACAAGACAAACTCGTGTGTTAATTTGTGATGGTAGGACAAAATAAACATGTTAGTCTAGAATCATAGATACAAAAATCTCTACACAATTAGGGTTCGTGGATCAAGAAAATGAAGAAATTGGAAACTTGTCAAGTGTTTGAAGAGCCTCTTTCATTGATGGTCTCTTTTGTGGCACAGGTGATATGCAACTATACCCTAATCTCAGCAAAACCAACAAGGCATCCTCCTTCCCCTCCATCTCCGCACGGATCGCCACGTCAGCCGCTCTCAAAACTTTGCCCTTGTCGTAGTCCTCTGCTGACGTGGAAGATCCGAATAACGCTAGTCCGGGTCCCATTTCATCGGACACGATGACTTTTCCGGTCAACAGCTCGAGCAACACCACGCCGAACGAGAACACGTCCCACTTCGGATGGGGCTTGAGGCTCCTAAGGGATTCGGGCGCGTGGTAAGGCGAGAGGCCTATCGCGCTCGAGCTAGGGCTCGGTGTAGCCAGATCTTGGAAGCTCTCGCGCGACGCCGTCGATCTCTTGCTGCCGAGGTTCCGTGCCGACCCGCCGGCCTTTGAGCCGCCGATATCGCCCGCCACGAGCCTTTCTAGCCCAATATCTCCTATCTTGGGCTCCATGTCTGCGCCCAGAAGAATGTTACTGGGCTTGAGGTTTCCATGTACGTGCTTCTTTTCGTGGATGTAAGATAGCCCACGTGCCACGCCTTTTGCTATCCTGAGCCGCATTTCCCATGGTAAAGGACAAGGCGAGCATCCAGCTTTTCCTGAAAGTCACCACACACAACCAAAAAAAAAAGAAAAAGAGCAGGTTAGCAACAAAAAGGGCTTGTCACTTTCCGTGCAGATGACTACACAAGATATGGTTATTAATTACCGGTGCACACACATAGCTACCATGCGCAGTGAGCCAGGTTTTGAAATTTGACTTGCAATTATTTAAAACAAAATTAGGTTGGTTTTAGTTATAACTGCTCCACAGTCTAAACTCCCAGTCTTCCGCCGGCCCGCGCACATTAGCAGAGACTTGACTTTCCGACTACTGAAAAATGGATTACGCATGCTATGTCCCAACAATTTTCTAGTATTTAGAGAATTTGTTAGAAATTACTATGATACAATAGTAATTAGTAATTTTTATCGTTTAAAGTAAATGTCAAAAAAAAATATACTAGCTATTTATGAAATAATAAATTATAATAGTAAAAAATTTAAATTAAATGTTAACAAATTATCTAACCTAATATGGTACAAACAATTCTAATTAATTAACAAAGAACAAAATTATACTATAGCACACAAAGCTAAAACTGAAGGAAAAAGTGGGAAAGAAACTAAAAGAATGTAAAAAGGGATCAAAAATGGGAGACTAAAAGTAGGATAGAGATAGGATCCCAAATAAAAAATGGCGATGGAATCTGTTTCGATTTGTAGGTTAGTGAGCAGACTGTAATAAATTGGACAAATCAAGCAATCGGGACCGTTATAGCTAAATGTTTTTATGTGGAGCGAATCCAAATAATAGAATCTCGATGGTGACAATGCATAATCACATAACCAAGAAAATTATGGAGAGCTGAATAATTTTAGTTACTGTAAATTAAGAGGGACTTACTGTGACGGGCATTGGCAAGGCTACCATTAGGCAGATAATCGTAGATCACAAGCTTCTCGTCGGCGCCCCAATAGAAGCCTCGAATCCTGACCAAATTCGGGTGCACCAATTTGGCTATCACTCGAACTTGATTCTCGAAATCCTTGAACCGTTCAACCCCGCTTTCCCCGACGCGCCTGACGGCGAGTGTGGTGCCGTCTCCGAGCACGGCCTTGTACATTATGCTCGAGCCCGACGCCCCGAGGATGTAGGCCGACGCCTTCAGCAGCGTCTCCACCTCCAGCTCCTTCTCGCCGTCCACCGTCACCAGCGCCCCCCTCTCGTCTGGGGCGCCTTCTTCTTTCTCGGAGGAGTCTGTGGATGAGTTCGAGCTTGAATCCTTATCTTCATCGGCGGCGGCATGTCGTGGCTTTTTCAAGCAAGTCCACGTTCCCAGCCACCTCTGTTGTTGCGCCGGGGCTGACTCTGACGACGCCCAGTCGAACTCCTTGGCGCTTTCTGCTTCCCTTTTGATCGCATTTTCTTTTGCTTTCCTTCTTCTTCGCTTCCTCGCGTACAACACGTAGAGGAAGATGATTGCGAGGATTGCGATTCCGGCGACGTCTCCCAGGACTATTGCGACGATCGTTCCTCTCCTTAAACCAGTCTTTTTACCTCGTGAAGCGACGCCTCCCGTGGACGGATTGGAGGCTATGGTTTTCGGAATGGCGGCGATTGCCGGAGGAGAATCGGCCGGCGGAATTCCATTTCCGTCGGGAGATGGAGCAGGGCACGGGTTTTGAAGCGGCTCGCCGCATAATTCAGGGTTTCCGGAGAGTGAGTCCGCTGCTTGGTGGAGGAAAAGATCAGACGCCGGAACCGGGCCTGAGAGGTTGTTGTGTGAGAGATCCACGGTTGCGTTGGGCGGAATTTGGGTAGCGAATTCCGGCGGGATATTGCCTGAGAGCCTGTTATATGAAACGTTCAGATAAGAAAGACTAGGGCCGCCCAAGTCCGGCGGCAGAGATCCGTTGATCAAGTTGGAAGACAGATCTAAGACTTGAATTGACTCGATCTTCCCAGGAATGGGGCCGAAAAAGTAGTTATTCTTCAAAGAAACGGCTGTTAAATTCGGAGTCGCGGTCTGATTGAGGGGCAGTTTTCCTACCAGAGCATTGTCGGAGAGATTGAGAAGCCGGAGATTCCGAAGCTCTCCGAGGGGCTCCGGCAGGGTGCCGGAGAGAAAATTGCTGGACAAGTCAAAAAATTCGAGCTCCGAAACAGAGAACAAAGTGGAAGGGATGGAACCGTTGATGGAATTGTTGGAGAGATTGATGTTTTGGAGGTGGTCGATCATGCCGAGAGTGGCGGGGAGGGAGCCGCGGAGGCCGGAATCGGGGAGGGATAGGCCCGTAACACGGAAATAGGCCTCGCCGGAGCCCGGAGCTCCGCAGGTGACGCCGTTCCACGAGCACGGCGTGTCGTCGTTGGCGTTCCAGCTCCGCAGAGCTTGGAATGGATCGGCTGTGATGCTGTATTTGAACGACAGCAAGAGCACGCCGTCAGTGTTGAGCCCGAACGATCCGGCCCGAATAAGGAGGGCCAATGCGAGGGCCCATACATTCAGCAGATCCAAGTTTCGGGCTCTCATAATGCTTTGCAGCGATCCCACATATCGGTTTCTCGCAAACAGAAGAGGGGGAGAGAGAGAGATGAGAGAGAAAATGAATTAAGTGAGATTTATGATGAGGCACAAGGGACCATGTGGTGCGCGGTGCAAAAACAATAAATATTCACAAGGATCGGACAATAATGGTTTCACCAAAACTTTGCTAACCGAAAACCAAAATACTCTGTAATGAGACATCCATGATTGAAAAAATTATTAAGGACAAAGTACGACACACAATGATGCTGTCTTCTTTGTGAAAACCCACTCGGGTTTGTTATATTTAAGTACACATGTGGAGATATCTATGTAGAGATATTTTCAGGCTTTCAGCCAGAACCACTCTATAAATTACTAAAATTTAAAATCAATATCAACATTACATTATGCAAGTTAATGATAAAATAAATAGTTCAATCCATAATTTTTGCTATTTTGAGATTTTATTTAAAAATCTCACATCTTATTCGAAAATCCTCATTTTAAAAGATTACATTACATTTTTGCTAGGTCAGAGGAAGTTCGTGCATGTTTCTAAAGTTTTATTTTAAATTTAAGGGTTGACCGAAAAAAGGGTTGTTGGATTAATAACTATTGCATGTGGTTACACTATTATTAACATGGGATATTATTATAAATGTAAGAACTGAGATGCCTATGCTATGCTACTCTTAAGATCTCGGAACTGAACATAGCCTTAACAAGCAACAGCTAGCGCTGCACATGATTGGCGAGTAATGTTGATCAGCCCGTCAACGTCTTATGTTTATAACATGAAACTTTAATTATAGGCTATTTGCCATGACAAAAGTAAAATGTAGCCCCCCTAAAAAAGTAAAATATAGCCATTTTCTAAGAACCATACAAATTGTAAACTATATATGTTACCACGTACTCTCTCCATGTGTCTATATTTCTTTTTTGGATTGTTTCATAGTATATGTTTACTTTTTAAAATGAGTTACACCATATTTTATCTTTTTACCTTTTCATATTCACCTAAAATTTTTTCCTCTCACAAAATAAAAGTGGGCTTCACTATCTTTTTACTCTTTAATCATTCTCACCTAAATTCTCATATTGAAAAAAATAGACGCTTGTTATGGGACGAATGAAGTACTTCCTTACAATATCAATTAACCAAGTGTCTTTTATATTTTACTTTAACGAATATAGTTTTTGTATGAATATATATATATATATATATATATATATATATCACAAGAATTCCTTTAATAACTATAGTTATAAATATAATTAAAAATAAATAGTTGCACCCCAAGCCACAACCATCACCGTAAAGTAAAATATAGAAATAAATGTTATAGCCATGAGCTAAAAACTTCATCAGCTGATAACCATTTATCAGCTAACTAACTTTGATGTGGACGATTTTGTGTATTTTTTTTTTGTTGGGCTCAATTTCACAAAGATTAATTATAAAATAGAAGTTTAAAAGCCCAATATCTAATTTATGATTAAATTAATAATTAAAATATTTGTAAATTATTTCAAGATAACAAATTAGTAGAAGTTCTCACTACAAAAAAACGCGTAAATACCGACGAAAATTACCGACGGCGGCGCCGCCGCCGGCAATTACCGACGGCACGGCGGCGGCAAAAAAGGCGACCCGCCTTTTGACTATTACCGGCGCATTACCGACGGCAAACGGGCCGCCGCTAATTAGCGGCGGTTACGCCGTCGCTAATTTAAATACATATTAATATAAATATATATTATTTATTACCGACGGCAATTGCCATCGGTATTTACCGGCGGCAACCGGCCGCCGCTAATCACCACCGCCGGTGACATCCGGCGATAGCACCACCGCCGTCCGGTCAAAATTACCGACGGTATTTTTCCGCCGCTAATTACCGACGACAAATGCTAATTACCAACGGCATTTGTCGTCGGTAATTAATTTTATTTTTTTTATTTTTTTATTTTTTTTTATTTTTCATTTTTTTTTCATTTATCATCTAATAAATTGATCAAAGATAAAAATACAAAAACATTAAAATCAAATATATATTGAAATACAAGTAAAAATTTAAACATTGATTATTACTAATCTAAGATTATTACTAAGAATTCAAGATTCTTAGTAAGAATAAGAATCTTATAATTATAACTTAAGAATGTTAATTTGATTAGTGATTCACTCATCAATCATCACTAATACAAGATTATTACTAAGAATTCAAGATTCTTAGTAAGAATCTTATAATTATAACATAAGAATGTTAATTTGATTAGTGATTCACTCATCAATCATCACTAATCCAAGATTATTACTAAGAATTCAAGATTCTTAGTAAGAATCTTATAATTATAACTTAAGAATGTTAATTTGATTAGTGATTCACTCATCAATCATCACTAATCCAAGATTATTACTAAGAATTCAAGATTCTTAGTAAGAATCTTATAATTATAACTTAAGAATGTTAATTTGATTACTGATTCACTCATCAATCATCACTAATCCAAGATTATTACTAAGAATTCAAGATTCTTAGTAAGAATCTTATAATTATAACATAAGAATGTTAATTTGATTAGTGATTCACTCATCAATCATCACTAATCCAAGATTATTACTAAGAATTCAAGATTCTTAGTAAGAACCTTATAATTATAACTTAAGAATGTTAATTTGATTAGTGATTCACTCATCAATCATCACTAATCCAAGATTATTACTAAGAATTCAAGATTCTTAGTAAGAACCTTATAATTATAACTTAAGAATGTTAATTTGATTAGTGATTCACTCATCAATAATCACTAATCCAAGATTATTACTAAGAATTCAAGATTCTTAGTAAGAATCTTATAATTATAACTTAAGAATGTTAATTTGATTAGTGATTCACTCATCAATCATCACTAATCCAAGATTATTACTAAGAATTCAAGATTCTTAGTAAGAATCTTATAATTATAACTTAAGAATGTTAATTTGATTAGTGATTCACTCATCAATCATCACTAATCCAAGATTATTACTAAGAATTCAAGATTCTTAGTAAGAATCTTATAATTATAACTTAAGAATGTTAATTTGATTAGTGATTCACTCATCAATCATCACTAATCCAAGATTATTACTAAGAATTCAAGATTCTTAGTAAGAAACTTATAATTATAACTTAAGAATGTTAATTTGATTAGTGATTCACTCATCAATCATCACTAATCCAAGATTATTACTAAGAATTCAAGATTCTTAGTAAGAAACTTATAATTATAACTTAAGAATGTTAATTTGATTAGTGATTCACTCATCAATCATCACTAATCCAAGATTATTACTAAGAATTCAAGATTCTTAGTAAGAATCTTATAATTATAACTTAAGAATGTTAATTTGATTAGTGATTCACTCATCAATCATCACTAATCCAAGATTATTACTAAGAATTCAAGATTCTTAGTAAGAATCTTATAATTATAACTTAAGAATGTTAATTTGATTAGTGATTCACTCATCAATCATCACTAATCCAAGATTATTACTAAGAATTCAAGATTCTTAGTAAGAATCTTATAATTATAACTTAAGAATGTTAATTTGATTAGTGATTCACTCATCAATCATCACTAATCCAAGATTATTACTAAGAATTCAAGATTCTTAGTAAGAATCTTATAATTATAACTTAAGAATGTTAATTTGATTAGTGATTCACTCATCAATCATCACTACTCTAATATTATTGCTAAGCATTCAAAATTGTTAGTGAGAAACTTATAATTATAACTTAATAATGTTAATTTGATTAGTGATTCACTCATCAATCATCACTAATCCAAGATTATTACTAAGAATTCAAGATTCTTAGTAAAAATCTTATAATTATAACTTAAGAATGTTAATTTGATTAGTGATTCACTCATCAATCATCACTAATCCAAGATTATTACTAAGAATTCAAGATTCTTAGTAAGAATCTTATAATTATAACTTAAGAATGTTAATTTGATTAGTGATTCACTCATCAATCATCACTAATCCAAGATTATTACTAAGAATTCAAGATTCTTAGTAAGAATCTTATAATTATAACTTAAGAATGTTAATTTGATTAGTGATTCACTCATCAATCATCACTAATCCAAGATTATTACTAAGAATTCAAGATTCTTAGTAAGAATCTTATAATTATAACTTAAGAATGTTAATTTGATTAGTGATTCACTCATCAATCATCACTAATCCAAGATTATTACTAAGAATTCAAGATTCTTAGTAAGAATCTTATAATTATAACTTAAGAATGTTAATTTGATTAGTGATTCACTCATCAATCATCACTAATCCAAGATTATTACTAAGAATTCAAGATTCTTAGTAAGAAACTTATAATTATAACTTAAGAATGTTAATTTGATTAGTGATTCACTCATCAATCATCACTAATCCAAGATTATTACTAAGAATTCAAGATTCTTAGTAAGAATCTTATAATTATAACTTAAGAATGTTAATTTGATTAGTGATTCACTCATCAATCATCACTAATCCAAGATTATTACTAAGAATTCAAGATTCTTAGTAAGAATCTTATAATTATAACTTAAGAATGTTAATTTGATTAGTGATTCACTCATCAATCATCACTAATCCAAGATTTTTACTAAGAATTCAAGATTCTTAGTAAGAATCTTATAATTATAACTTAAGAATGTTAATTTGATTAGTGATTCACTCATCAATCATCACTAATCCAAGATTATTACTAAGAATTCAAGATTCTTAGTAAGAATCTTATAATTATAACTTAAGAATGTTAATTTGATTAGTGATTCACTCATCAATCATCACTACTCTAATATTATTGCTAAGCATTCAAAATTGTTAGTGATAAACTTATAATTATGACTTAATAATGTTAATTTGATTAGTGATTCACTCATCAATCATCACTAATCCAAGATTATTACTAAGAATTCAAGATTCTTAGTAAAAATCTTATAATTATAACTTAAGAATGTTAATTTGATTAGTGATTCACTCATCAATCATCACTAATCCAAGATTATTACTAAGAATTCAAGATTCTTAGTAAGAAACTTATAATTATAACTTAAGAATGTTAATTTGATTAGTGATTCACTCATCAATCATCACTAATCCAAGATTATTACTAAGAATTCAAGATTCTTAGTAAGAATCTTATAATTATAACTTAAGAATGTTAATTTGATTAGTGATTCACTCATCAATCATCACTAATCCAAGATTATTACTAAGAATTCAAGATTCTTAGTAAGAAACTTATAATTATAACTTAAGAATGTTAATTTGATTAGTGATTCACTCATCAATCATCACTAATCCAAGATTATTACTAAGAATTCAAGATTCTTAGTAAGAATCTTATAATTATAACTTAAGAATGTTAATTTGATTAGTGATTCACTCATCAATCATCACTAATCCAAGATTATTACGAAGAATTCAAGATTCTTAGTAAGAATCTTATAATTATAACTTAAGAATGTTAATTTGATTAGTGATTCACTCATCAATCAACACTAAGGTTATGAATGGTGTATAAACTAGATTGATTAAAAAAAAATTGAAAATTAATAATAAATTAATTAATAAATATTTTTCCGACATAAAAATAAGAACGGAAACGAGCCCAATCCGTAATTAACAATATTTTTTGTATATCATCTCGACATATTCTAAGGTTATGAATATATATGATATTGTATATTGAAGTAGATTTTAAATGAATTAATAGATACTATATATATCAATAATACGAGTGTTCTGTATTGGTGACAATTCGAAAAGAACTTCAATGTTAAGCGTGCTTGACTTAGAGCACAACTAAGATGGGTGACCGACTGGGAAGTTCGTCTTAATTATGCAATACTGTATAAATACCGAAATAAATTGTGGATATACAATAAAATAAATAAATAAATAAAATAAAATAAAATAACTAAATTAAAAAATATTACCGAGGGCAAATGCCGTCGGTAATTACCGACGGCATTTTGCCCTCGGTAATACCTTGAACAACTCCGGCGTGTGCGCCACCACCGTCCGGTGAAAATTACCGACGGTGATCTCGCCGCCGCTAATTACCGACGGCATTTGCCGTCGGTAATTTTCCGGCAACTCTCCGCCGTTCAACGACGGTATTTAACGGCGGAAATGCCGGCGGCGGTCGATCGCCGTCGGTAATGGCGTTACCGACGAGCCGGTTAGCGACGGCGAGTTACCGCCGGTAACGCCGCCGGTAGCCTTTATCACCGGCGGCCGTGTCTTATTACCGACGGCAAAATGCCGTCGGTAATCGTGCGTTTTATTGTAGTGTCTGAGCTAAAATAAATATTGAGTGAGGCTAAGGCATGACAGAGCTGAATAGAAAGAAAAAGTCAAACATGAGAAAGACAATTAGCATACTTAGGGCGTGTTTGGTGGTAATGGTTGGATAATGCCTGATTATTATAAACTTGAAGGCCCATTGCAAATAGTATGTAGTTTATATCAGAGTTTTTTGTTTGTTAACAAAGTTATTACGGTAGATTATTTTTTTTTTTCATGTTTGACAGGCTTGTATATATTCATCAGACTAATCAATGAAATTACAATCATATCCCCAATGAAAAATCAAAATGCTCTAACAATAACCACAAAGTAAAGAGAACTCCAATCTCAAGTCTGAATTAAAAAAAAAAGAAAAGAAAAATAAAGCAATGCTCTATTCATAAAATCTATTCTAGCACCAACATTATTCCACATGTAAACCAAACCATTGTTTCAATTAATATCAGCTAAAATCAATTCAGAAGGGTAACCACCAATAATGAAGCTTGAAATTGAATTATCGAGATTAGCTCATGTACTACCTTCGCTCAATTGCTATACAACCTGCTTCGAGATTCGGTAGCCAGGCTTCAACCTTGTCCCTTGCCAAAAAGAAAAAACCCTAATGAGCACAATGAACGACGGCGCATAAACATAGTTTTAACAAAATTCAAAAAATTTCAAACTCAGAAACCCTAAATTAAAGTCAAAATCAGCAAAAGATAACAAAAAATTAGCCCCGCAACATTCTCATACAGGGTCTATTCAAACTCCAAAATTTTATTTTGATAAAAACCCCCAATGTTAATCATTCGCAAATTTAAAATTTGCAAAACAGAATGACGCTCCACAAACCAAAAGAAGAAAAATGGAAAATAGGAATTGATATACAGAGGAAATTTCGAATGAAAAAGGAAAATGGCCATGGTGCCGGCGTTCTTACCAGTTCGACGGAGATCTTCTAGCACCACAGGAACGTTGAGGAAGAATGAGAAGAAATTTTGGATGTGTCGGCGTTACAAATGATTTCAAATTCGGAGGGCTGTAAAAGGAAATTTGAATTTTTTTATTAAGCACTGTAGCTGCTGATTAATTTAAACCGGCACCCTCCGCTGGTTAGATAAACGAAGGAGAACTGTAGAATAACAGTAGGCCTTCGGGCTGCCTCGGGCCGCAATGGTAAATTTTCTGTGCTATCAAACACGAAGTAAATGACAGATTATTTAACAACCAAACGTATACCACCCTATCAAACATGCCCTTAAAGACACATGTCAGACCCAACAACCTTGAGTCAGACTTGACAACTTTGAAAAAGGATTATCACCTCTGAAAAGCAGAAAATATATGTAATCTGATCTATATTATTTAGACCAAGTACTTTTTTTTTCTTTACTAGTGTTTTTTTCACTAGATTTTCACCATAAAGGTTTTAACGAGGCTTGGGCTAAGGGACCTTCGTTAATGGACCATTGGTGTTAGATTTTAGTTTTAGGCTTAGTTGATAGGCAATAAAAATGGGACCTTAAGTTAATAAATTTATAAGGGAATGGAGCTATCAAATTTATCATTTTCTTTCTTTACAAGCTTTGACAAATTCTTCATGTTCTTAGCTCGATTTTTTACCGAACCCGTCAAACTTCATTAGCTAACCCGTCAGCTAACAATCTTTTACTATGTGACTAACTCCATCAGCTAACTGTCTAAGATAAGCTGACCCTATCAGCAAATTAAATCCATCAGTTGACCTGATCTTTTTAGCTGACTAACTTAGCTGATCTTCTCAACATACTATTTTAGCATATCTTCTTACCTGACTAGATTTGTTGTCACACTTCACAAACCTCCATCTTGACATCATGAATTTTCTTATTTTTTTTTTTTGAAATCATCAAGCTAATAAAAACTGCCATTTTTCTCAATAAGTTCGAAAAAATATATGGTCTTGACTTCATGTACAAACGACTTGCTAGAGATCTCTGCATATAGAGGTCCTCTAAACTTTTCCAAACATCTGCAATAGTCTTTTCTTTCACAACTTCTCACAAAACTTTATCGTCCAAGCAAAGGATAATGGTGTTATGTGCCTTATCCATCTTAGTCTTTTCGTCTTGTCTTCGCATGCATTCATCTACTTCTCGACCTTCAAATAATCAAATTGGCCTTGTTAAGTCAAGATGGCCTTCATCTTTATGCGCCATAAAATCAAAAGTCATTCTTCCCAGTGAATTTCTCGATTTTATACTTTGCCGCCAGCTTACATTTGATCACAACTTCGTCGCGATCCTCTTCCTCTTCCCACAAACATCAGCAATTATTAATGGAACAATTCTGAAGAACAACAATTACACGAAAAACTTCATGATCAAGCTAATTAGGAACACAAAATGTAAAAATAATGACACCGGGAATTATATGGTTCGATTTCAAAGAATCTACACAAGAGGTTAACAAGAATTCACTATGACCAAAAAAATATTACTTTCTCCACCCCACTATAAGTGAGACCCCTTTTTTTGGGCACGAGAAATAAAAAAATGTGTATTTTGTGTTTAGGTGAAAATGTGAAAAGGTGTTTAAAGGGTAACACTTTTACCCAAAAAAAGAAAGAATCTTACTTATAGTGGAATGGAGGAAGTACAATACAAGATCTTAGACAAGACTCTCGACTCTCAATTTTCCAATGTTCTTACTTTTACACAAATCTATTTTTTCATACTAAAATTAATAAAAATAGATAAAACAACTACTTGTACAAAGCATGACTATACTATTTGTACAAATAAATATAACCACCATAAGCTAATAAACTCCATCAACTAACAATTTTTTATAGGTGACTAACTCATCAGCTAATAGCCTTTTACCAACTGACTAAGAGCATCCACAGCGCACCCCTCGTGCACCGGATCGATGCGGGTCGTCCTCGCCACCCTTGTGCTGGAGACACGCCCAAGTGCGATGCCGGGTCTCTGTGAAGCAACGGGTCGATGGCAAGAAATGGGAGCTTAGTGCGCTACATGCGCTGTAAATAAAAAATGAAAAAGTTGCAGAAGGGGTGGGGGAAGAAGAAGAGAAATGAGGGGGAATAGAGAGGAAAGAGAAAAAAGAGAGGAAAATGGAGTAAATGGTGGGACCGTGGGAAGGGAAAAAAAGAGAAAAAGTGGGGGGTTGGGGGTTTGGGCTTTGGTTTCATTTTTTTATTTTTATTTTTTATTTTTAAAAATTTTAAAATTCTTCTTTTTTGAAGCATTAAATTTTATTTTTTTTAATTCTTTTAGTTTTTTTTTTCTAATTTTTAGTTATTGTAATATTTTTAATTTTAGAATTTTGTATTTTATTTTAATTATTGTAATGTTGAATTAATAATTTTAATGAAAATTTGAAATTTTAAAATAAAGGTGTAGAATTGAGGATTTTGTGGAAATGAATATTTAAGACACAAGCTAAGACACAAGGGATGTAGAGGGTTATGTCTTAGGTGGGGACCACCATCTAAGACACAAGGGTTGTGGATGCTCTAACTCCATCAGCTAACTGTCTTACATAAGTTGACCCTATCAGTAGACTTAGGGATGGCAATGGGCCGGATCTGGACCGGATCTTGCTTGGTCCAGATCCAAATTCGAATTTTTGACTTAAGCCCAGATCCAATCCAGATCCATTGGATCCAAAAAAATGAGATCCAGGTCCAGATCCATAAGATCCACAGGGTCTCGGGTCCAGACCCGAATCCATACTTTTTGTCTTTTAAAATAAATTTATAAATCTTAAATTAATCCCAAATAAAATTATAATTATTGTCTAGATTTTCAACAATTATTCAAAATAAATGAATTAACCATATTCTATAGAAATATTTTCAAAGTTTAATAACAATAAGAATATAATAATCAAGTACTAAATAACAGTGGAACAATGTGTCCTCTATTTTACATAGAAAAAAGAAAATTAATGTTATCAATACAAATAATAATAATAATAATAATAATAATAATAATAATAATAATAATGAAAACTAAAATTTAAATTAAAATAAAAGTAAAATATTATCTTTAATTGCATTATATATTATTTATGAAAAGAGATAGTTTGCCACGTTGGCAAAACAAATTCAAAAACAAATTTTATTACACATAAATAAAAAATAAAAATAACCGTAAAATAATAAATGTCACAAAAATATTTTTGCCACACATTTTAAATGTCAATAAGTAATGTATTTTTTTTGTGTGCATTACCTACACATTTTGAAATTATGTGTGGCTAAACGACCACACATTATTATGTGTGGGTAATTTATGTGTGGGTAAAAACTCAATTTAAGGGGCATCACGTGATGCCCCTTAAGATGAACTATACAAAGTCATAGTCCCAAAAAATATATCCCTCCATTCACAAAAAATAGTTCTAATAAAGGAAGACACAAGTTGTAGTAAAAAAATAGTTATTGTATTGTGAGTGGAAAAATGATACCACTTAAAAAGTACTCCCTCCGTCCCGCAAATCTTGAGTCAATTTTTTTCGACACGGAAATTAAGAAAATACTCCCTCCATCCCAAACGAAATGTCCTGTTTTCCTTTGTGGGCTGTCTTAAACGAAATGTCCTGTTTCCTTTTTTGGCAATACACACTCTCTCTATACTTAATATTTAAATAATTTCCACCAACCCACTTTATCTACTTTATACACATTTCTCAATCTCCGTGCCGAAAAAAAATATGACATTTCGTTTGGGACGGAGGGAGTAGTATTTAGTGTGTTAAGTGTGGTAGGTGAAAAAGTGAAAATGTGAATAAAGGAAAAAAATTGCCATATAAGAAAATGACTCAAGATTAGTGGGACGACAGAATAAGGAAAGTGACTCAAGATTCGTAAGACGGAGGAAGTAGTGTTTTACAATGATAATTAATTGTATTGCAAGTGAATAATAGGGCCCACCATGTAACAGATAGTAGTTTTCTGAAATAGGAAATGACAAAAAGTGACTATTTTTTGTGGACGGAGAGAGTATATATATATACACATAAAAGAGGTGGTCTTGGGTACAATTGCACCCACATTTAGACCCTGACCCGCACTCTAACCCGAACCGTATAAATAATACTATTTTGGGTGCGGATCAATCCAATTGTACGATACACCCGATCATCAAGATCAACGGTTGATTCCAGGGCTGATAAACCGGTCGGTTCGTTTTAAACCGAACCGATTAAGAGGAATTTCTCTAACCGATAACCGAATCGGTTTTTTGATCGGTTAATCGATTAACCGGACCGGTTAATCGGTTAACCGGTCAAAACCGATTAACTGCTGCTGGAGGGAGGAACCAGGTGGAGAAGGCGCCGGTGCAAGGGACGACCGGTGCTGCCTGCTGCTGTACTGCTGCTGCTGCCTGCTGCTGCCGGAGGGAGGAACCAGGCGGAGAAGGCGCCGGTGCAAGGGACGACCGGTACTGCCTGCTGCTGTACTGCTGCTGCTGGGACTGCCGATGGGAGAGGCAGCGGCGCCGGTGTCGGTGGGAGGCGGGGATGGGAGGCCGGAGGGAACCGTGGAGGAGGCGGGTGGAAACAGTCCGAACAGGACAGGAAGGTGGGGATGGGAGGCGGTTGGAACAGTTTGGGTTTGAGAAGTGGGAACCGCAGCCGCTAATGCCTAAACCCTATTACCCTAAATTAATTAATTTTAAAAAAATCGGTTAATCAGTTTAACCGGTTAACCGATCGGTTTACTGGGAAGTGCTAACCGATAACCGAACCGAACCGGGAAAAATCAGTTATTGGTTAACCGATAATCGGTTTTTTCGGTTCGATTACGGTTTTAACCGAAAAACCGACACCGGTTTACCATAGTTGATTCATCACCTTGTTGGATAAATTCATGGTCAAGAGTTTCGAATCTCATAGGTAGCAAAAAAATTATTTTAGCTCTCGTTAACGTTATATTTTTTATTACATACTTTATGTGAGAACCGCTCACGTTTAACCCTCGTTAGTGTTATCTTTTTTGTATTAAAGACTTATATTTATTCAAGTACTTGTTGGTTATCCTTAACATCATCTAATGATACGCAGCGGAATATACATTCAAGGATTAGATCTAGATTTACAAATGCATCATGTGTAGAGATAGGCACACAACGAAAGGAATAACTTACTTGTTGTGTGGTAAGCGTGCGTCTCGATTCTTGCCGTGAATCCATTACTAAGGTATCCACGTGTATGTCGATTCGATGCAGGAACAATTCCAAGTGCACGATTCAATCTTCGACAGCTAGGAAATCTCCGATTGAAACTATAGTGCTCTCTTAGTGTTTTGGCAAGCAAAAGCTCCTACTTACCTTGTAAGACCAAACTCCTACTTATAAGCCAAAAGTATTGGCTTACCTTGTAAGCCAAAGAGTTGGCTTCTCTTATAAGCCAAAGAGTTGTCTTACTAAGGAAGCCAATCCCACTCCAATTAATAGGTCTAATAGTCCAACTAATTCCCAATTAATTAAGTGTTATCCTAATCTAGTCCATAATATCTTTCAATCTCTCACTTGGACTAGCATTAGATTAAACACCAAGCACTATCCTTGCACCCTTGAGCGAATCAACAATACACATAAAGTGTGACCCTTTAGGCCTCCATTATCGACGATAATCAAATTAAAGTCTACACAAAACTCCTAGACTGCGTTGTGTAGCGAACTCGATATATGAAGAACGTTTACGTGGATTCTGTAAACAAACCTTTATA
Source organism: Salvia miltiorrhiza (assembly GCF_028751815.1). Classification (NCBI taxonomy): domain Eukaryota; kingdom Viridiplantae; phylum Streptophyta; class Magnoliopsida; order Lamiales; family Lamiaceae; genus Salvia; species Salvia miltiorrhiza. The sequence goes on along the minus strand of NC_080390.1, from coordinate 37,675,541 downwards.
TGAAGTTTATGTAATATCCCTTCATTCACGAACCACTCGATTGAGCCTAGGATCTGCCATGTGTCTATCCCAATAGCTCAATCATTTTATCTCATCTTTATTAAATGACCTTTCCGATCATATTCAATTCTTCTAATTGGATATATCTTTGCATTGGCCAATGACTAACGGTCAAATAATATAGAGAATTTGAAGTGTTCTCTCGAAATTCAAATCGAGGAATGAATCCTATTCTTGGCTCAACTACCATTTTCATTTGCCTCATGATGTACCCAACACAAGCCGTATCTACCCCTTTGATGGAGTGCAAGCATTGTACTTGGTCAAAGCACACCACTCAACAAACAAAATGAGTATTGACCTCAAGTCAAAGGACTATTACATACTCCATACACTATTAAATCATAGACACTAGAACAAATGATTTAATAGCAGGGTATACCAATATTCTCCAAAATATCCATGTGTCCATCACGAGAATCAAATTACTCGTAGTTGTGAGATCAACTACATTCTCTAAGAATATGATGCAGACCACATGTTAACCTATCGCATGTCATCAATATCCCATTCTTGATGACCATTGGTTAGGGCATCTTTAGAATTACACTCAAATCATTAATGTCTCACATCATTAATAGTAGTGATAATTCAAGGGAACAAATAAAAGAATAAAGTCAAACAATAAAACCAAATATTCTAATAAATGCACTAGCCCATGAAATCAAATAACATATATAAATGTGATCAGGTAAGCATGTCCCAATTCAAATTGTTTCTAAGACATTCAAACCAAAACTCCCACTAAATCAAAGCCAACTTCCAACATGTCTAACACCCAAGCCCTCAAAATGCTTGTTGTGTTTTGATATACACAACGGCTTGGTGAAAGGATCGGCTAAGTTATCATCAGTGGGTACTCTTTCTAATCTCACATCGCCTCTTTCAATTATTTCTCTGATCAGATGATATCTCCGGGGAATGTGCTTGTTTCTATTCGTGGGTCTTGGTTCCTTTGCTTGCGCAACTGCACCAGTGTTGTCACAATACAATGGTATTGCACAATTGGTGCTTGGAATGACACCCAGTTCTTTCACGAATTCTAACAGAGCCACAGCCTCCTTGGCAGCTTCAGATGCAGCAATATACTCGGCTTCGGTGGTGGAGTCGGCAGTAGTGCTTTGTTTGGAACTATTCCAACTAACTGCTCCACCATTGAGGATGAAGACATAGCCAGACTGTGACTTATAGTCATCATGGTCTGTTTGGAAGCTAGCATCAGTATACCCAGTAACTGATAACTCTGGCTGTCCACCATAGACTAAGAAGTATTCTTTAGTCCTTCTAAGGTACTTTAGAATAGTCTTGACAGTTCTCCAATGTACCTCACCGGGATTTTGCTGAAATCTGCTTGTCATGCTAAGCGCATATGCCACATCTGGCCTAGTAGATGTCATGACATACATTATCGATCCTATAGAAGAAGCATATGGGATCATTTTCATGTATTCAATCTCTTGGTCATTAGAAGGGCAACCCTTCTTAGACAAGATTACACCATGTCCCATAGGAAGAAATCATTTCTTAGAATTTTCCATTGAGAAGCGCTTCAGCAATTTGTCCATGTAGGTGGATTGTGATAATCCCAACAATCTATTAGGTCTATCCCGATAGATCTTTATCCCAAGGATATAGGAAGCATCACCCAAGTCCTTCATCATGAAGGAGCTAGCCAACCAATCTTTCACGGATTGCATCATGGAACGATCACTACCCATAATCAAAATGTCATCAACATATATGATAAGGTAGACAATGTTCCCATCTTTGCGTTTACTATAAATACATGGATCCTCTTTGCTTCTGACAAAATCAAACGATTTGATAGCTCTGTCAAAGCAAATATTCCAACTCCTAGAAGCTTGCTTAAGTCCATAGATGGACTTCTTTAGCCTACATACTGCATTCGGCCTTTCTTTGGATACAAAACCTTCAGGTTGAGTCATATAGACTTCCTCTTCAAGTTCTCCATTGAGAAACGCAGTTTTGACATCCATTTGCCAAATGTCAAAGTTATAGTATGCAGCTATAGCAAGTAAAATCCTAATGGACTTGATCTTTGCGACTGGTGAAAAGGTTTCGTCATAATCAATGCCCTCGCGTTGACTATAACCCTTTGCCACCAACCTAGCCTTGTAGGTTCGTACTATGCCATCTGCATCTCTCTTCTTTTTGAAGATCCATTTGCAGCCTATGGGATATTTCCCATCTGGCAAATCAACTAGTTCCCAGACTAGATTGAAGTACATCGAGTCCATTTCGGAAATTAAGGCTTCAAGCCACTTCTCCGAGTCGGTGCCCGACACCGCTTCGGTATAGGTCTTAGGTTCATCATCATCCAAATCAACTCCATCATCTTGGTTCTCAACCAATAGATTAAGTCTTTCAGGTGCTCGACGATTCCTACGAGGCCTATGGAGTTGTTCTTGCGTTTGTTCGGGTTGTATATTCTGAATGTGAGTAGGTTCCTCTGTGTTGAACGTTTCAACAGTTTCGAAATTTTCAGGGACATCCTCAAGGTTTTCTTGAGGTGGTGGTGACACAACTATTGTATCATCATGTCTTTGATGCATCTCATTGTCTTGAGGCGTCTCTCTAAGTCTAGGAGATATTCCCCTTCCCAATAGATCATCAAATACTCCCACTGAATTCTTGTCCACACCATTAGACAAGTTTTCATCCTCTATGTTATTTTGCGGTTCTTGAATTTCTTCAAGTTCTATCGTATTGTGACGTTGTTCCTTAGAGACAAAGGTGTCTTCAAGAAACGTCACATTCCGGGAAACAATCACCTTGTGATCACCGGGAACGTAGAAATAATATCCAATTGTTTCCTTAGGATATCCCACAAAATAACATTTCTCACTTTTAGATTCCAACTTATCAGTCATCATTTTCTTAACAAAAGCAGGACATCCCCAGGTCCGCATATGGTTAAGACTTGCCTTTTTGCCACTCCATAACTCATATGGTGTTTTCTCAACTGATTTAGAAGGAACTCTATTCAGAATATAAACATCGGTTTGTAAGGCATGACCCCAAAGGAATAAAAGGAGACTTGCAAAACTCATCATGGATCGAACCATATCTAATAAAGTTCGATTCCTCCTTTCGGATACCCCATTCATTTGAGGTGTCCCTGGAGGAGTCCAGTCTGACCGAATTCCATGTGATTTTAAGTAATCAAGAAACTCATGGCTTAAGTATTCTCCTCCTCGATCTGATCGAAGAGCCTTTATACTTTTCCCAAGTTGTTTCTCGACTTCTAACTTAAACTACTTAAATTTCTCAAAGGCCTCAGATTTGTGCTTCATGAGATACACATAACCATACCTCGAAAAATCATCAGTAAAAGTTATGAAGTACGAATATCCACCTCTTGCTTCTGTTGGGAACGGTCCACACACATCTGTGTGAATCAATTCTAGCAAGTCTTTGGATCGTAACCCCTTCCCAGAAAAAGGTTTCTTAGTCATCTTACCTTTGAGACAGGATTCACAAGCACCATATGACTCAAGGTCAAATGATTTGAGATAGTCTAACTTTCTCAATCTTGCTATCCTGTTCTCATTGATATGACCAAGTCTACAATGCCAAAGATAGGTAGTATTATTCGCATTACTCAGCTTAGGTCGTTTGTTTTGTACATTGAGAATACTCCTTTCACATTCAAGATAATATAAACCATTCAAAAGAGAGGCACTTTCATAAAACAATCCATTAAGGGAAAACGAGCATCGACTGTTTCCAAAATGGAATGAAAAGCCTTCAATGTCCAACACCGGAATGGAAATAATATTCTTAGAAATAGAAGGAACGAAGTAACAATTACTTAAAGCAAGTCTATTTCCCGAAGGAATATCTAATCTGTAAGTCCCCACGCGTTCAGCAGCAACTCTTGCTCCATTTCCCACGCGTAGATCGACTTCCCCGGGCATCACTTTCTTGGTTTCACTTAGGCCCTGCACATTATTGCAAATGTGTGAGCCACAAGCTGTATCTAATACCCAAGATTGTGAATTATCAATAGACATGTTTATCTCAATGACAAACATACCCGAGCTCATACCCGATGCACCTTGTGCCTTGTATTTCGGGCAGTCTCTCTTCCAGTGCCCCTTTTCATGACAGAATAGGCACTCATCCTTTGGCAACTTCGGCTTTTTCTGAGCCCCTCCACCTTTAGGCTTCAAACCAGCATCAAATGCCTTCTTCTGCTTTTTCTTCTGCTTGTACTTCCTTTTGGAAGACGTGGCAGTAGATCTCACCATGAGCACAGATTTGCCTTTAGAGGTGGAAGACTCAAAGGTCTTCAACATGTTATGAAGCTCAGGCAGGCTTGCCTTCGTGCCGTTCATATTGAAGTTCACAATGAAGTTTTCAAATGAGGCAGGCAAAGACTGCAGAATCAGATTGACAGAGACAGTAGCGGGTAGCATCGTTCCAATCGATGCCAACCTCTCAATCAACCCGATCATCTTTAAAACATGGTCAGAAACCGGACTCCCTTCCTGAAGCTTACACTTGAAAAGATCTCGGAGTATCTCATACTCCATAGTCTGAGCTTCTGAAGCATACTGACTCTTCAAGTGTTTCAGCATATCATAAGGAAACATGTGTTCGTGTTGCCTCTGTAACTCCGTAGTCATAGAGGACAACATCACACATTGTGCCGATGTTTCATCCTTGACATGCTTCTTGTGAGCAACCTCATCAAATGATGCATGCTCAGCAGACTGCTTGTCAGGAATGACAGTGATTGGGTTGTCCAAGACATACTCAATCTTCTCTAGCCTTAAGACCAGACGCAAGCAACGGAGCCAATCCGTAAAGTTTGACCCAGTCAACTTGTTTGTTTCTATCAAACATTTCAGTGACAAATTTGACATATTATCTGATCAATAAATAAAGAAAAGCAAATTAGAAAGAATAAACTATGATCACATTGTATCACTAATCAAACAATGGGCTATCGTATTGATTAGCTCCCACTAATTTTAACATATCTTACGCCCCCAACGTAAAACACGAATTTATAATCCATATAAATCTTAGTGGTCCAAGATCCAAGTCAATATTATGCAGCCTCTGCTTTGCTGATGACTACAATAATATTACTTAGTAGGCCTCTAAGCCAATTGCAACAACAATTTTGCAACTCTTGGTTGATTAATCCAATTAATCTGCGTCCTTAAATCATTCTTGGTCGCTTTGCGTTCCAAAATGATTTAAGCAAGTCAACCCCATCACACGGTGCCAACCTATGAATGAGTCTTGGCCTTGTCGATTTAGAGCATACAATTTTATGTAAATACTCTTGGACGAAAAGGTTAGGTACTCAAACAATTATGATGGACGATGCGTTTTGTGCTTTACACAAAGACTTATATTTAATGGGGATTTAGCATGTGATACTAATTACTTATATTTAATATCCAATATTAAATAGCAAAACAATTACTGGGTGCCGCCTACCCAGGCATATAAAATGCGGACCACACATACTGGGCGCCGCCTACCCATACATAGCAAAGCGGACTACATATACTGGGCGCCGCCTACCCAAGATAAAAGCGGTCTTTAACTACTATGGTTAAATAATAAGCATAAAATCAAATAGCATGCTTATCACATAAAGACATAAAAAATCTACGAATAAAATCATTAATCAAATTAATATTTTATTCTCTAATTAAATATGAGTTAATCAATTTATATTAATTCTAAATTAATATAAATTTATTTCTATTATTATTAATTCTAAACTAATAACAATAATTTAAATTTATTAATCCAATTAATAAATTAATTCTGAAATTGGGGTTCAATTATTAATTCAAAATTAATAAAAGAATTTTTTTTTAAAATCTGTTTTAGCCCAACTGGGCCATTTATTATAAAACCAGGCCCAGCCCCTTTTAATAAAACATTTTCGCAGCCGATCAGCCCCAGGCCCATACCAAGGCCCAAATTCCTTTGGCCCCAAAAACCAATTCAGCAGCTAGGGTTGGAGAAAAGGGATTTGCAGCTGCAACAGCAGCGCCTCTTTCTCCTTCCCGTCATCTCGCCCGGAGCAGCAGCCGCCTCCCTCCAATTCCCGTCAGCCCGTCGCCGCCACCAGATCCGCGACGCCGACGACGTCGCGCGGCCTCGTCTGACGAAGCCCGCTGGTCGTCAGCACGCTGGAGTTCAAGCCCGCGTCGAGGGGAGGCGTTTTCTGAGGAGGAAGCAGCGGCGCTCTCGCCGCGAGCGCGCAGGTCCGGCGCGCGAGACCACCGCCGGTGCGACGCCTCTCGCGCCGTCTCGCCACCAACACGCCACCACGCCGTCGTCTCCCACCACCGGACTCCAAGCCCGAGTCAGCGGGATCATTACAGAGGGGCAGCTGCACCTCAGATCTGAAGCGCGACGTAGGCGGCGGAAAGCGATCGGGCGCAGCACACCGGCGAGCCCCGACCACCTGCCGCCGTCTCGTCTGTCACCCACGCCCTCTGCATCAGCGGTGGTCGATGGTAGCGTCCGGCGAAGGGCCAGTAGGTTCATCCAATGAACATCCAATTTCAGCAAATCATTTTCAAAATTTTCAATTCCAAAATCGTCCAAGCAATTTCAGAAATCAGATTTCGAACATTCTTTAATTCCAAATTAAAATTTCATCAACCCATAGTAAATTAGAACACAATAACAATTGTAAATCGAGCCCCGGGCTCTGATACCACTGTTGGTTATCCTTAACATCATCTAATGATACGCAGCGGAATATACATTCAAGGATTAGATCTAGATTTACAAATGCATCATGTGTAGAGATAGGCACACAACGAAAGGAATAACTTACTTGTTGTGTGGTAAGCGTGCGTCTCGATTCTTGCCGTGAATCCACTACTAAGGTATCCACGTGTATGTCGATTCGATGCAGGAACAATTCCAAGTGCACGATTCAATCTTCGACAGCTAGGAAATCTCCGATTGAAACTATAGTGCTCTCTTAGTGTTTTGGCAAGCAAAAGCTCCTACTTACCTTGTAAGACCAAACTCCTACTTATAAGCCAAAAGTATTGGCTTACCTTGTAAGCCAAAGAGTTGGCTTCTCTTATAAGCCAAAGAGTTGTCTTACTAAGGAAGCCAATCCCACTGCAATTAATAGGTCTAATAGTCCAACTAATTTCCAATTAATTAAGTGTTATCCTAATCTAGTCCATAATATCTTTCAGTACTTTGGTACAGACGTATTAATAAAAAGTATAAACGTGAGACGTACTTTCAGAGCACGTTATGACTTGATCTAACAAAATTAAGAGAAACAAAGTATAAACGATAGCATCGTAATAATACGAAAACAGAGAAAAGTCCATGAAAATATTGTGTAATACTCCTATGTCGCGAATTAGGCAGCAATTACACACGTGGACAATTGACCGGCAAGAAACCCAAACATATTCAACTAAACAAGCATGCGCGCAGACGTCAGATTAGATCATTTATCCTATATATCTCATCATATTTCACTATTTCATAACTATTTTGTTATCAATAAAAAAATTATATTGAGCCCTAATTAATACTTATTAATTAACTTTAATAATTAATCATAATTTTTTAACTAATATTCAAAATAATCATAAATCCTAATTAAATTAGTAAATTATCTTTAATATATTGTAAAATATAATAAACTAAAATTGAAGAAAAATGGACTAGAAATAAACATCAAAAGTGAGATAAAAGATCTCATGTGTGCAGCCGCATGCAGACGTTTTAAATTTAAAAACGAAAAAGTTTGAATTCAAAGACATGAATAAGTGGTCGTGGTCCCTGAAGTAGAAACTGAAATAAGATGAATTGAGTATTCGCCACTACACCATGCAGCCTAGGAAAATAAAACTCAACAATTCAAATGCTACGTACCCAATTTAGACTCTTACCTTGTTCAATTTTCAAGACTCCATGAACCTCCCATGCACCTTCCCAAATCATTCGCTTCTAACATGTCACATGTGACGTTAATTATTTTGAATGGCGAAAATCAAAACAGCCACCATGCATTCCTAGTCAACAAATCACTAGTATAAATACTTTGCCCACGATCAACTTTACAATATCGATCATCATCGCAAAAGGCAAAAATCATTAACTAATTGATAATTTGCTCTATCCACTCCCTCTTCTAAATTTTTTCCCTCAAAACAATCATGCAGAAGTCCATGGGAATCAAAGCAATAAACATTTTGATCGTCTGTCTTGTGGTTAGCTTGATCGTGATAGGGAGCGATGCACGTCGTCTGAACGCTGTGTTTTCGCCTGATGTGGCGAAGGAAGGGCCGAGTCCAGGAGAAGGACACACGGTGGTGAACGGGTATACGCTCGGAGGAGTGAAGGAGTCGGGTCCGAGCCCCGGTGAAGGACACAAGTACTCAGATGCTAAACAGCTCGGAGGAGTTAAGGATTCGGGTCCCAGCCCTGGGGCTGGACATTAGAGACTTGTACATATAATTTCATTCTTTATTTTATTAATTTTTTTTTTCTTCTAAAGTTTTGGCCTTGCGAGGAGAACCCTAGAAGATGTTGTCCCGCACTTGGCTTTTTAGTTGATTTACAGATGCACTATTGATCTTCTTCTTTCTTCATTCATTTAAAAGAACTGTATGCTCTTGCATTCTAAGGAATGTGGAAATGAAACTACCCAAATTAGTGAATGCTTGGGAGAAATGCAAATATTATACTATAAATTAATTAAAAATTCATTTGGCGTGTATTCACTGTCCTTAGATATTATCTGTACTTATATGTTAATTAAGCTTGAGAAGGCTACAAGCTAGTATTTAAGGAAGAGGGAAAATAATGAAAATGATCGTTTTATGGCCTTTGTGTTGGTCATTAATGTGCTTAGTATTAGTCATGGCCAAGCCAACAAATCACATGTTTTAAATGAAATATACGGTTAATAATGCATTATAATCAGATTTTTGGACCTTCAAAATATTAAAAAAAAAAAGGGATATTTTTCTATAAATACACGAACTTTGGAGGTTTTTTGAAATTTAAGATGAGGTAAACAAAGGATTCACGACCAGATTGAGAGATAAATTCAATAACACGTCGAGCTTGTTGAAAAATAATTCATATCGCAACGACATATTTTCTTGAAGGGATGTTGCGTTTTTCAAGACCTCGTCGAGTTCATCGATGGCACCTGAAGACGCTTCTTGAATATTGAAACCTATATTTAGTTATAAACGACGTTTTGGTGTGTTTCAATAATGTATCATTTTATTTCCATCGTCGTTGGGCTATGTTGAAATTTTTTAAAGCCAACACAACTATGATTTGGAAGAAATTTAAAATCATGTGTAAAATCAGAAAAATTCAAAGGTAGTGTATTACTATTAGAAAAAAAGGTCGCATGCAATTTCAAAAAACCTCCAAAGTTCTTGTATTTAATATCCCAAAAAAATCTAATTAACCTTACAAAAAAAATTGCAAATATATTATGACACAAGACAATTCGTGCTTGAAATTTTAACTTGGAGCGAATGATTTTAAGTATATTTATTTTTACCATTCATCCCAAAAAGAAAAAGATAAAAATATTTATGTTCACCTCCATAATTCCCATCTTTTCGAAGGGCTCCGGTTGATCCATGTTGTAAAGTAGTGACTGCAAAGCTTGCTTTGGGGTTGTTCTAATAGCTGGAGGATCTTGAAGGACTAAGTTGCAAAGTCGCTAAATCTGTTTTAAATGAGTTGCATTACACTTTATGTCGAGCGACGTCGTTTTTGGCAGAAAGGGGTTTTACGAATTAGTTAAGAATACTGTTTCTTTTCTTCTTCAGTTAGTTAGAGAACTAGAGAGATTACTTTGCATGAGTTTCCAGCTGAGAGATTGGAGTGTGTTAGCTATTGTAATTCGAGTTGCATTTCTTGAGATTACTCACTGTAACACTGTAACTCCGGCGAAGTCTCCGGCACCAGTAATAAGATTTCCTCACCCTCCGTGGACGTAAGCCATTCTTGGGCTGAACCACGTAACTCTTGTCTTCTTCGATTTGGAGTTGTTTTTCTTCGTTTTAAATTTTGAGTTTAGTTTCACATTTGGCGCCGTCTGTGGGGAATCGCTAATCCACGGCGATGTCTTCGACAAGATTTGAAGCGGAGAAGTTCAATGGAAAGAATGATTTTTCTTTATGGAACATCAAGATGAAAGCCCTGCTTATCCAGCAAGGGCTCGGTGATGCGCTCAAAGATAAATCGACGGATCTGAAACCAAATGAGGAGGATGAGAAGGGCTCAAAGATGAGTCGTGAAGAGGTGGATCAGAGAGCTCATAGCGCAATCATCTTATGCCTTAGTGATCGTGTATTGTGTGAAGTGTCGAATGAGGATACGGCTCTCAAGGTATGGAATAAACTGAATTCTCTATACATGGCCAAGACTACTGCAAATAGATTGTATGTAAAACATCATCTATATCAGTTTAAGATCTTGGAAGATAAGGATTTAAACGAACAATTGGATGATTTTCAAAAATCCCTAGATGATTTGGAAAGTGTAGATGGGAGTATGCAGGATGAAGATAAGGCAATTTTATTATTGAATGCTTTGCCCAAAACTTATGAGCATCTTAAAGATGTCATCCTGTTTGGAAGAGAAAGCAAAATTACTCTTGATGATGTGATTGGGGTGCTGAAGGCAAAGGCCATGAGTAAGTCTACTGGAGAAAAATCATCCACACAACCTGAAAGCCTTAATATCAAGAAAGGAAAGCCAGGAAAATACAAGAAGGGAAATGGGTAAATTAAGAAGGAGAATCAGAAAAAGGCCAAGCAGACAGATGGGGATGAAGTCAAGAAATGTTTTCATTGCAACAAACCTGGACACATCAAGAAGAATTGCTACTATTGGAAAAAGAAACAACAACATCAAAACACTCCTCCAAATCAAGATTCTGCAGATGTGGCAGAAGAAGCTGAGAATCATGAAGTATTAAACATCATGAGATCCTCTGTTGGTGATTCCTGGATATTGGATTCAGGATGTTCTTTCCATATGTCTCCAAACAAAGATTGATTTATAGATTTGAAGGAGCAGAGCATGGGAACTATTGTGCTGGGAAATGATCACAGCTGTTCTGTTAAAGGAATTGGGAGCATCAAAATAAGAATTCATGATAACTCTACAAGGACATTAACAGATGTAAGGTATATACCAGAGATAAAAAAGAATCTCATATCTCTTGGGATTCTTGAGAAAAAGGGATTTAACTTCAAATCCCAAGCTGGATCCATATTAGTAATGAAGGGCTCCACTGTACTTCTGAAAGGAACCAGAAGAAATGGATTATACCATTTGGATGGAGAGACAATCATTGGAGAATCTGCTATAGCTGCTAAGATTGACAGCATGACATGGCATAGCAGATTAGGCCATGTAAGTGAAAGTGGGAGGAATCAACTTGCAAAGAAAGGGATCTTCTCTCAAGGTGGAGTTCTCAAACTTGAGAGATGTGAGCATTGTACTCTTGCTAAAAGCAAGAAGCTCCCATATCCAGAAAGCAAATACATGTCAACATGCCCTTTAGAGTACGTACATGCAGATCTCTGGGGACCTAGCAGAACGCCAACCATTGGAGGTGGTAGATATTTTTTATCACTAATAGATGACTATTCAAGGAAGTTGTGGTTGTTTGTGATGAAGTCTAAGGATGAGACTTTTGAGAAATTCACAAACTGGAATAAATCAGTTGAAGTTGAGAAAGGGTTGAAACTTAAATGCCTAAGGATAGACAATGGCCTTGAATTTCTATCAAACCAATTCAAGAGCTATTGTGAGCAAAAGTGCATAAAAAGGTACACTAGGGTTATAGAGCGAATGAACATGACTGTTTTAGAAAGGATAAGATGTATGCTCTTATCTTCTGGCCTACCAAGATCATTTTGGGGAGAAGCTGTTGTGACAGCTACATATCTGATAACAAAACCCTTTTTTAGTGACACCCTTGCAGGAGAGATTACACTCAGTTTCATGTGGATTCGACTATGGACTTACTGCTAGCTAGTGTAGCTGTGGGCACAGGTTTTATTTGCGCGAAGCTTGAACTACGGCTTCATCATTAGTACTTCAGCAATTTCAAACTCATAATCTCTGAGTCGTTGCTTCAGCCATATAATTTGAGAGTATCATCTACCATCAATCGTATATTCAGCTTCAGTTATAGAGATAGCTACTGATGTCTGCTCATTTGAAAATAGGATAATAGCTTACTTTCAAAAAATTGACATCTTACTAAATAGTAAGGTAGACTTTCTATCAATTCAGCAATCTGCAAAATCAACATCTGAATTTCCCGTCAGCTTAAAATTGTGAGCAGGTGGTACCATATCTCTACATTGGGGGTTTCTCTCAGATATCTTAGAATTCTCTTGCCTGCAGCTTCTAGATGAGCATCCCTTGGATCAACTTGGTAGCGAGCACAAACTCTCACTGCATAAGATAGACCTGAAAGCGTTTCCCGCTACACCAAAAGCAATTGCTGTTAGTGAGGGACAATTTTTATTTCCTTAACTGTAGAAATCGGTGCCATGAGTTCGAATGTGTTACACATAAAGACGAATGCCGGTCTACAACCAACAATAATACCTCCCCATATCTTCTAGGAAAACTCCTATACAAAAGCATGCTCTTGACCGTGGATCGAACCCGTGTGATTACAATTTGAAACTGTAATGTTACATAATTTTATACCAAAATCATGGACATTTCTCCCATCATGGACATTTGAAACTTTTCTCTCATTAGCTTAGAATACATGTAGGGAAAAATCTTATTTTTTGATTAGATACCAAAATCCTCTAGTGATGGTGGTCAGCTGATGGAATTAGATTGCATCTCACTTGTTAGAAGCATTTTTTTTTTTTTTGTTATTGATAAATTAGCATAATAATTAAATTTAAAGATTACGCCACGATGGACTCGAATTCAAGACCTTTAGTCTTAGGCATTAACCACTTTACCACTAAGCCAACACAAGCACATAAGAAACATGCTTTTTCTCTTTACATGTATCTGCTAGGGGGAACCAATCAACAAAAGTTTCCTTGGTGCATGAAGAGAAGTCTACTGATTAATAAGTTTGCTGATAAAAAAGATCGGCAAAGGCTACTTGAAAGGTTAAAGTGTTTTCAACTAGTTAAAATATTATGGGAAAAACATTGGCTGGGAAGAAAGTACCAGTCAATATACAAACTTGTAAGAAAAGAAAAGATGTAGTATATCCAAATAAACCAAACGAGTAATGATGTCATGCATAGCTGGCCACCACCAAACCATTTCCCATTAGGATTTTTTCTCGCAAATTAAATTTTTAATAAAGCCACATATCTTAGTGTATGTTAATTCTTGAATGGAGGGTGTGTTGGTTTCTCGTGGCTATGCCCTTGGACTTTTGTAAAATACTATTTTTTTTTTTTTTAATTCGTTTAGCCAAAACAGAAAATTTCTTAGAATAGTGGAAAACTAGGCAACGTCCAAAAATTAGAAATACCTAAATACAAAATTCATCAACAAATAGAAAACAAACTCAAATAGTGACCAACTTACGCTCTCTATCGCTATTTCTTGACCATTATATTTTAATTGTACATCAAGCTAAAACTCACGATAACTAATATCCCCTAAACAGAAAATTTCTTAGAATAGTGGAAGACTAGGCAACGTCCAAAAATTAGAAATACCTAAATACAAAATTCATCAAATAGAAAACAAACTTAAATAGTGACCGACTTACACTCTCTATCGCAATTTCTTGACCATTATATTCTAACTGTACATCAAGCTAAAATTCTCGATAACTAATATCCCCTAAAACATAATACATATATATGTAATAATTCTCCCATCAATTCTTGAACATTAGTTTTTGATGGTGTACGAAAAACTGTAGATTTCTATTTTTAGTCAATAACCAATAAAGCAATTATACACACACACATACATACATACATATATATATATATATGATTAAATCACAAACTACAAGTCATTAATTTAACATTCCAACTAAATTTGTTTTTTCAGATTCTCCATTTCTTCATCTGTAAAGTAATTTTATCCAAAAACAAAATGACAATGAAAATGAAAAAGACAGATTTGTTGATTCTGTTTCTGTTGTTGAGCTCGGTCGTATTCGTTGCAGCCGACACAGACCGTACTAACAATCAAAATGTTGTGTATTCGCCCGCTGGTGGGAAGGGTGGGCCAAGCCCAGGCATCGGACATAAGAATGAGGTAAATGAGGATAAGTATGCAGGTCCTAGCCGTGGCGGTGATGGCCACTAGTATAACATGCCAAAGACTCATGCATTAGGGTGTTCCTATGGCTGGAAACAACTACATATATAATAACGTATATTTGTTTTGTTTATTTTTCTATTAAGAATAATTTTTTTGGAGTTTTTCCGTAGTATTTTTGTTTTGGTAACTCATATGTTCCACTTGTTAGAGGGGACGACCTTCCTTGATCATCTAGAAGATGTTTTAAGGTTACCTTTGCCAAACATTATTCAGTTTCATAGTATGTCTTTTCTTTTTTATAATCTAATTTTTGAATAGGAGTGTATAAATGAATTATTATATATTAGAAATAAATAAATATATATATATATATATAGGGGCGCGCTCCAGTGAGACCCCCTATTTTTCGTGAAACACTGAGGACAATGAATAAGACATATAATACTAATGAACAAGACGTAAATCTAACGAACAAGATGTATATACTGATGAAAAACAAAATTTAAAAAATTGATAATGAATAAGACATATATACTGATGAACAATGCAGTATATACTGATTAATAACAAAATTTAAAATATTCTGCTCTCTCCAGGATTCGAACCCTACGAAAAACAAATCTCCCTCCAGATACAATATCAGCCATATAATTGATAAAATAAACGCACAAGATCGTGTCCTAGATCTCACTAAAATTAGGGGGTCTCATTGGAGCGGCCCCCTATATATATATATATATATATATATATATATATATATATATATATATATATATATATATTCATTCTATGAATATATGTTTCCATACGACAGTCAAAATGTGGGAGCTTAGTTCTTCAATCTCGATGGAATATTTGAATGTTAGTTTGTATGTAAAAAATAAACTTGGAGTGCACAATTGTGCTGTGAATAACGAATTTCACCAAGCAGAGACGTCCTGCCACACAAAGACCCAACCTTTTTAATTTGTTGGAAAATTAATAGAAATATCCTAGCCTTGTTTTGATGATTCCAAAATACTTAGTTTATTTTCACTAGATTAAAGTAATTCTACACTCAAGTGTTAGAGTCTATGTTTTTAGCTAGTAAAGGATATAGGTGAAGACTGAAGAGCAGAAGAACTAAAGTCTGAAGACTGAGGAGCCAAATAACTGAAGTCCGAAGACTGAAGAGCCGAAGAACTGAAGATCTTTAGACTGAAGACTGAAGTTCCAGTCAAACTGAAGAGCAAGAGACTCAAGAATGCTAACTCATACTGAATGATACGTATACTGAAGTATCTGTGTTAGGAAAACACTGATACATGCCATGTCGGATAAAGCAGAGACTGATACTGAAGTAAAATATCAGTTGAAACCTCATACTTATTCTCTGTCCCAAACTAATTCTCAGTTTAAGGGTGTTTTATTCGTATCAAAAGAAGCCACGTGGAAAGTAAGCAGCTGACTCCAAGTACAACTGCATTTAATACGAAGATCTGCAGAATCTTCCTTCGGAGTGCGGAGTTTCCCTTTTCGTGATGCTTTATTCTGCAGCACCCTCACCTACGAAAGAAAAGATGCTACTTCTTTCAGTTTAGGGACTGAGGACCTAAGCTCAAATTTGAATCTAAGTCACAACGGCTGAAAATTGAAGATAGACCTCCTCCAACGGATCTTTCTCAGGACACTGCCTATAAATAGAGCTCAAGGATCAACCTCATTGTTCACCGATTCAACGCACAAGCTGAAACTCTGTCGAACTTAAGAGCCAACAAATTCACTGCATTAATCAGTTTGAATCGAATAAAAGAATACTCATCGTTGTAACTATCAGTCTAACTGATAACATACATTCTCTTAGTTTTGTTAGGCATATACTTTCAAAATTATTAACGTAGAAACTGATTACTGCGAGCATGTTCTCAGTATTCCCAGTTGGAATTCGGAACCTCTTTTCAAGAGAGAGAAAAGAGCGTTTGAGAGAGTGTTCCAGACGGTTTTCTAAGTACTAGGTTGTTTAGCACCCGTAAGCTAAGCATGTGGTTTACTTAGCACTAGTAAGCTAAGAAAGAGAAGTCCAACCCAGAGTGTTGGCACTGAAAAGAGTTTTTCAGTAGAAGGTTTGTTGTGCACCCGTAAGCACGAGCCTAGTCGATTGTCAGTGTGATCAACTGACCGTGGAAATAGGAATCAGTATTCTGAACCGCATAAAAATCCTTGTGTTCTTTACTGCTTTCAATTTTTCAGTTCATACATGTGCATTAATTATACTATATACTGAATATTGATAATCTAAATGACAAACTTTAGAAACTGATACTCTGTTTCACTAAAGGCTATTTCAAAATCGCTTCCGCCTAAGTGTTATCAGTCTAACTTACAAGTCTGAAGATAGTCAGTAAGATTTCTAATACTACTTTGATTTCAAAACTGAAAAGTCTGAACCCATATTTGAACTTCAGCTTATCGACCAGTTCCTCACAATGAAGCTAACTGACTGACGCATTATCAGTCTCAGCCTTGAACCTTTTCTTAAACTGATCTTTCATTCACTATTCACATCAGTTTTAGTTTTCTATAAAAATAGCCAACTGGTGTATTCCTCCCCATACACCAGTTTAGTACTCCACCGAGACCCAACACTTTTCCAATAATAAAAATTGACTAAAATGTTGCTCTTTCTGTGTTGTTACACGAACTGCAAATATAGGGACTCCAAGATGTTTAATTGGTAAAGTACCCATATGGAAACTAAGTGTTAGGTCCGGAGGGTCTCGAATAGGTGCATGGGGGGGGAAGAATACACCTATGGGCTATTTTTGTTTTCTCTAAAAACAGAGGGATCTCAGGATAGAGATCAAAACGAAACTTTACACACAAACTATGACACCTGTTATCAGAAATGAGTTTTGACCAAACAGGGTTGACGACTGATACTGAAAGTTCTTCAGTAAGGAGTTATCAGTTAAGTTACTGGAACTTAACTGATGCACGTAGAGGCTTCAGTCGAGTTTGCTAAAACAGAGATGATATAAATCTTCCTAACTATCAGAGGATAGATCAGTCAGACTGATATCATACGCAGCGGAAATAACTTTGTTTCGTAATAGCCTCGGTTGAGCACGTTGTTAGTCTTAGGTTTCTCTTTGCAGTTATTCAGTATTCAGTTTATCAAAAGTAAGAACACAAGTAGGTATGTAAAGACTGAAAGCTCTAAATAACACAGAGACTTTTACGTGGCTCGGAAAATACTTTCCTACATCCACAGTCGGTTGATCAGACCAACAATCCACTCTGCAAGTGCTTAACTGGTGCACTGCAAACCGAACCGTGTGCTTTCCGGGTGCACACAATCGTTCCACTGAAGATTCAACTCTTCAGTGCCCACACTTCATTCGTGTCGGATTTCTCACTCTTAGCACAACCCGTGCTAAGATCTCTCAGAGTCAGGGTACCTTCCTGAACTCCGAATCACTCAAACACTCGACTTCTTTCTTTTCGAAATGAGGTTCGAACAACTTGCCAACTATACTTCAAAGAACAAGTTCTTTGGAGCAAGTTTGACCTAGGCTTCTGGGTAAACAGAGGATTTGCCTAAGGTCTAGAGAATGTGTGTAATCAGCAGTGACTAATTTTTGGCTTTGGAATTCTCTTCTTCGATTCAAGCTTTGGGGAGGTTAACCTTTAGGCTAAGTAGCAATTTTGGCAGAGCTTCAGCTTATGTCGTTGAATCGGTGAAGATTGAAGTGATCCTCGAGCGCTACTTATAGGAGAGATCCTGAATAGATCCGTTGGCGGAGAACGTCTTCAAGATTTCTTCCGTTGGAGAGCTTTTTGAATTTGGGCTGAGGCTTCAATCTTCGAGGCTCCTTGTTTGGTGAGAACGGCTATGTTGATGGACAGGAGATGCGACGTCTCTGATAAAGTAGTCACCAAATAGGAATGACCTTTGCAGAGAGGGATGATCCTGAGATCTCTGCATTTAATGCGGCTGTACTATTTGAGCACGTGGCTTCCTTTGAATGTTGAAAGTTCAGTCCGAGGAAGAATGTTTAACTGATACTTGACTTTAGTATCAGTCAGCTGAGTCCACGGAGCACGCATTAGGTAATCAGTTCCGAACTGATTCTTCAACTGATACTTCAGTTGGTAACTTCAGTCTTCAGTCTTCAGTCCTTCATTCTTCAGTCTTCAGAACCGCAAACTAGACTAGAAACGAACTCTAACACTTGAGTTCAAAACTGTTCTAGTCTATTACATATTAAACCTAAGGATTTTGGTATCATCAAAACAAAACATGATATTCCATGGGGTTCCCAATAATTTCCCCCTTTTTGATGATGCCAAAATGTTACAATAGTTCTAAGCAAAACAAAGACTGATCTAGTCTATTACAATTCAGTCTTCAGTCTTCAGTCCTTCGTCCTTCAGTCTTCAGTCTTCAGAACCGCAAGCTATACTAGAAACGAACTCTAACACTTGAGTTCAAAACAGTTCTAGTCTATTACAATTAAGACCTATGAATTTTGGTATCATCAAAACAAGGATTAGGATATTCCACAAGGTTCCCAACAATTTCCCCCTTTTTGATGATGCCAAAACCATACAGCAGTTCTAGACAAACAAAAAGACTGAACTCAGAGCACAAGTTCTAAAATATGGTGAATACTATTCCCCCTTAACAATAGAACCTAAAAACTTGTACTTAGAGTTAAGAACACAACAGTTCAAAACAAGAATGAGGAAAAAGACATAAAACCATAATCAGAGCCTGGACAAAGAGTCATTGTCTTCAGGTTGAGATCAAAAAGAAGTTCTTTTCATTAAAGTTAAGACTAATAAGCCATCAGTCGAATTTACAGAGCAAGACTTACATTAGAGTAAAAAGAAAAACAAAAACATCATGGGAAACCCATGGACTCCAGCAGTCTGCATTGTTGCGCCTTGAACTTCTTGATCTTCATCTTCTGTCTTCATTCTTCATGTTCCTAAGCTTGTTCCATTCCTACTTGTTTTCCTTTGACTTGAGGTCTCCCTGGCTAATCTTCCTCATGATCATCGTGATGATCATTTTGCTTAATCGACTTCAGTCTTTCGAGAATAAGTCTCTAAGAACTTTTCCCCTTTTTAGCAACATCAAAAAGGTAGAATTGACTGAAGGATGCAGCTAAGACCACGCGAGGAAATAGAATCGCAGAATGGTCTAGAGAAAGATGCCTTGGGTAGGATGGAGATGGAGAATGCGGAGGTTTAGAGAAAGAAAAATAAAAAAAGAGGAAGAAGATAAGAATGGAGGAGACGAAGAAAGGGGCAGGGGTTGATTTGCATGGCTCTCAGAATGGGAAGAGAAGACAGCTGCTATCATGCAAACCGAAGAGGGCTGAGGAGAGGTTTTTGGAGGAGAGAGAGGGAAGTAGAGAGAAGTGTGTGGGAAAGAAAGATCGAATCAGTGACTATCGTGAGGACAGACACTGTCGATGACCCAACACTTGGTCATGAGAAGAAGACCTTGTGCAGTGGGTTGCGCCGGTTGACAACGAGCTCCTGCTCATTGCTGTTGCACCACATGGAAGCTTCACAAAAGGTGAGAGGCTTTCCTGAAAACCAGGTGTAGTCTGTCTTCTTGAGATAGGTACTACAAACCATATGGTCCGGGCATGAGGATGGAAGACGCTCGCGTCGATGGATGCAAGTGAGAACAGGGCAAGCTTTGACGTCGGAGGGACGTTGAGATCCAGTGGAAGGGTCCGGTGAAGACCAAGTATGTGAGCGTCATTCTTCCACTCCATGACTTTGCAGTCATTGAATTCTCCTATGTCGGAACAAAATTTTCTCTGCAAACTTTTGAAAGAAAATTAAAATTTTTCTCACAGTGAAGGCTGTGGAGATTTGTTAGTGGATACAGAAAACTATTGAAGACTTCAAGGTATAAATAAACAAATTTTACCAAGTAAGAAGATGAAAGGTTTTTCGAAAACTGTGCCTAAAATATTTTTGAAGAAAAATTCACGTCCGCCGTCACTGCAGGGGACGGAAGCTTCAAAAAGTGAGAAATATCATGTCAATGAGATTCTCAAGAAATTTGGTCACAGAGGCAAAAAGGTTGAAAATATTTTTGGTAAAGATTAGGGACAGGTTAAATCAAATCAAATCCCATTTTTGAAAATATGTGACCTTTACATATATTCCATATTCCAACAATATCAGTTAAAGATTTTGAAAGGAACTGATCAGTCAGAGAAGGATTTTGTAAATTAAAAACGCAGAGCTCTTGACTGAATTAACTGACATAAAATAGTAAGCTTTAAAATACTTACTGATCGACTGAGCATTGTAGTCAGTCGATACCACTTGATCCTGGATGACTCATCAGGATGAGCTTTCTTCATTGCTTTCCACGTCATCGGTCGTAGAACAACAGTTGGTTGACCACCAGTCAGCCTAATTATTTGAGAAAAATCTTCAAACGCAGCATCACTCTTCTGGGTTGATGAGGCCGATCTTTCCACACAGATCATTGAACTTTTCTTCTGGAAGAGCTTTGGTTAGCAAGTCTGCTCTCTGAACTGCGGTCAGAATCCATTCAACAGAGATATCCTTCTTTTCGACGTGATCACGAATGAAGTGATGTCGAATAGCAATATGCTTGACTCTGGTGTGATGAACTGGATTCTGGGATATTGCAATAGCACTGGAGCTGTCGCAATAGATTGGGACTTCCTTTTCGTCTATCCCATAGTCCTTCAACTGTTGGACTAACCATAGGAGTTGTGAACAACAGCTTTCGGCAGCAACATATTCAGCTTCAGTTGCGGAGGTGGCGACTGAAGTCTGTTTCTTTGAAAACCATGAGATGAGCTTGTTGCTTAGGAATTGACAGGTTCCGGAGGTTGATTTGCGATCAATTTTGCATCCTGCAAAATCTGAGTCTGAATATCCGGTGAGCTTGAAGTCGTCGTCTGCTAGGTACCATAATCCTAAATTGGGTATGCCTTTGAGATATCGCAAAATTCACTTTGCTGCATCCAAATGATCTTCCTTTGGATCTGACTGATATCTTGCACAAACCCTGACTGTAAACACAATGTTTGGTCTGCTCGCAGTCAAATACAGCAATGATCCAATGATTTCTCTGTATTTGGTTGAAGATACAGATTTCCCTTCTGATCCTGGATCAACTTTCCAGTTTGTATTCATTGGGATCTTGACTGATTTCATGTGCTGAATACCGAACTTGGCGATCAGTTCCTTGGCGTACTTGGACTGATTGATCAGTATTCCTTCGCTGGTCTGCTTGACTTGCAATCCTAGAAAGAAATTCATTTCTCCCATCATGGACATCTAGAACTTGTTGGTCATGATGTCAGCAAACTTCTTGCACATGCGTTCGAATTTGGATCCGAAAATTATGTCGTCGACATAGATCTGAACAAGTAGGAGATCTTCTCCTTCTTTGAGAGTGAACAGAGTTCTGTCCACTGATCCTTTCTTGAACCCTTGTTCAGTAAGATACTCAGAGAGAGTATCATACCATGCTCTTGGAGCTTGCTTCAGTCCCTAGAGCGCTTTCTTCAGCTTGTACACCTTTTCTGGTCCTGCAACGTCAAAGCCTGGAGGTTGTTCCACGTAAACTTCATTGGTGAGCACTCCATTGAGAAATGCACGCTTCACATCCATTTGGTGTACCTTGAAACCTTTGTGAGCTGCGAGGGCTAAGAAGAGTCTGACTGCTTCCAATCTGGCAACTGGGGCAAACGTCTCATCGTAGTCGATCCCTTCTTCTTGACTGTAACCTTTTGCTACAAGCCTTGATTTGTTTCTCACAACATTTCCTTCTTCGTCTTTCTTGTTTTTGAAAATCCATTTCAAACCAATCACCTTTGCATCGTCTGGTCGATCCACAAGCTCCCAAACTGAATTCCGATTGAATTCATTGAGTTCTTCTTGCATTGCGATGACCCATTGAGTGGACTTCAGAGCTTCTTTGACATCCTTGGGATCTGTAGATGATAAGAAACAGCTGAAATTCTTATCTTCGTTGATGCAGTTCTGGTTGATATCAAAGACGAGGTTGCACATTGATCTTTGAGTCTTGACACCGTCTGATGGTTCTCCAATGATGTTCTCCTTTGAGTGGAGTTCAAACCATCTTCGATACTTCTTGATCTCTTCTGGTGATGGTGGGACTTCTTCAGTCAGAATGGTTCTGAGATGTTGAGTATTGTTCTGGACTGGGGAGAGATGAGTTGGATCCTTTTCGGCTGGTTCAGCTCTTTCCTCATCAGTTGGAGTTCCCCTTGACTGATGCCATCTGCATTGGCTCCAGTCTGAACTTCTGACCTTTGACTGATCTTCTGATACTGAAGTTTTTCAGTATCTTCATCTTTTTCGGGTCCCCACACCAAGACTGTAGGAAGTTCAGTGTCCTACTTCTTAGTTCTGGAAACTTCAGCATTCTTTGTTTCCTGTTTCCTGAATTCATCAGCAGACTCATCAAAGACAACATGAGGTGTTTCTTCAACACAGAGAGTTTAAAAATTAAACATTCAATAGGCTTTGCTGGATCGTTCAATTCCAGAATATCCAAGAAAGATTCCTGGATCAGCCTTGCTATCAAAAGTGTTTAATCTCCTCTTATCATTGTTGTAGATGAAACACTTAGAACCGAAAGCATGAAAATAAGAGATTGAAGGCTTTCTGTTCTTCCATATCTCTTATGGAGTTTTTCCATGTCTTTGAGTGAGGAAGGAGCGATTTTGTGTGTAGCATGCGTTGTTGACTGCTTCTGCCCAAAACTTCAAGGAGAGTTTTGATTCGGCTAGCATCGTCCTTGCTGCTTCCTTCAAAGACATGTTTCTTCTTTTTGCAACTCCATTCTGTTGAGGAGTCCTTGCTGCAGAAGTTTGATGACTGATTCCATGTTCCTCGCAATACTCACGGATGACAGTATTGAGGAATTCAGTTCCACGATCTGATCTGATGCTGATGATGTTGACTTCCTTTTCAACGCTTAGTCTTTTCAGTAGCTTTGGCAATTCCTCCAGTGTCTCTTTCTTGGTGAAGAGAAAGATAACCCAAGTATATCGTGAGAAATCATCCACGACAACTAAGGTGAATTTTCTACCGATGTAGCTTCTTGGAGAGATGGGGCCAAACAGATCCATGTGAAGTAGTTGAAGAATCCTTCCAGAGGAGTGTCCTGTCGTTGACTTGAATGATGTCTTTGTCTGCTTTCCTCTTTGACATACTTCACATTCTTGCTTCTTCTGGAACACAATAGAAGGCAGACCTTCGTCTTGAAATTGAGATGGTTGAGTCTCCTGTGCCACAGCCAGTTGAACTCCGAGCTGCTCTTGCTGATGAGACACGTTTCTGGAGGGCTGTCTTCCCATGAGACAACATAGAGACTTCCTTGTCTGAATCCTTTCAGAACCACCTTCTTTTGATTGTTTCTTACAGTGAATTCATCCTTTTTGATCTTCACTGTGAAACCGCTGTCACAAAATTAACTCACAGACAACAAATTATGTTTAAGACCAGAAACAAAGCTAACATTACTGATACTGGCGTTACCTATGTCGAGCACACCATAGCCTTTTGTTTCTACGATTGAGTTGTCTCCGAATGCAACTTTGGATCCAGCTTTCTCAACATACTGAGTTAGATATTCTTTGTAGCCAGTCATGTGCTTCGAACAGCCGCTATCAAGATACCACGTTCTGATCGACGCCTTGACTTCTTCCTTCCTTTTAGATTTTCTGCATTTGACTTGCAAGGAAGAGTCAATTTAGGTACCCAATCAAGATTTGGGTCCTTCAATGTTAGCTCGAGTTTCCTTTGGAACCCATATCTACTTCAGAACTGGTCTTGCTGATCTCTTGCGCTTTGCTGGTCGTCTGACTGAAGTAGTCGTAGCTTTGGTTGGAACATGAGCATTCTTCTGTTGAGCATTTCTTCTGAAGGCCTCACTCTTGTAGGAGTTCTGTCTGATGAGAGGTTGAGGTCTTCTCTGCTCTGCAAAGTATCTGCCTTGAGATACTTGAGTTATCCTTGACTGATGGAGACTTGACTTATGTTGAGCAGCATAAGTCTTCAGATATCCAGTCGCATGCTGTTGTTGATGATGTTTGCCTCGTCTGGATTTGTTACAACTTTGTCTCCATGGATATACTTCTCTTCGGAACTGAACTGGTTTCAGTTTCTGACTGATGTTGTTGTTCTTCCCCTTGGACTGATAAGGAAGAGTCTTCTTGATGCCTGAAGTTCCTTCCCCGATCTTTGACTGAAATCTGCTTTCCAGTCTTCTTAGTAGGATGAACTGGTTGGGGGCCTCCTTTGCTCGTCTGTAGCTTTGTGGAGGAGGAACATTCGTTCTTGCCATAAGTTTGCATTTCTGAAGTTCTTCCATATCATGATCTCTTGATTCTTCTGAAGTGCTATCTTCAGGAGCATCGGTCGACTCGTTGATCATGATACTCTTTCCTTTATCAACTGCAATTTTTCCTCCAATGCTTTCAACAAGGCCTTTTGATGGAAAGTTGCTCATCATGGGAGATTTCATCATGCAGTCTTTGACTGTTTCTTCCAGTTTGTGATTGGGCCTCTTGATTTCATGAGATGCTCTATCACATTCTGAGTTGGAGACTCTGAGCCTTTCTTCCAGTCGACTGTTCTCCATGATCAGTTGATCAAGACACGTTTTATTCGGAAAGTAGATGACTGTCTGATTCTTGGTTCGTTCATCATTGATCTCCTTTTCCATTATCTAATTCTTCTTGAGGAGATCTTCGAACATTTTTCTCAACTGACAGTGATCAGTCATGAGCTGATCGAACTCGTCAGTTTCATCGGCTGAGCCTTCTCCAGATTCTAAGTGGTCTCCTGAAAACATCAGGAAGTTATCAGTATAAGGAGTCTTTGAATGAGAGATTACCTCTGAGCCATTCATTCCATTGTCGTAGCTGTTGTCGGCCACACTTTCAGTTTCATTGGACATCAGGGCTTGGCTCTCATCATCTGAACTGGTAGAGTCGAAGTCGGATGATTCTGATGTATCTTTGGAAGATTCAACATCGTCAGCAACCATCGCCTTCTTCTTCGCGTACTTGCGATCTTTCTTGACTTTCAACTCTTTGCGTTCAGACTGCGTCAGTTCAGGGCATTCATTTCGAAAGTGCCCTTTCTTTTTGCATCTAAAGCATTCCATATCTTTGATGTCGTAGGCGGCTGACTTTCTTTCTCCGCTGCGATCAGTGGAATGTCTGGAGTTGCTTTCTCTTTCTTTTTCTTTGTAGTGCTGCTTGTGGAACCTTCTGTACTTGCGGAATTTGGACTCCATCTTGTTGAATCTTTCAATCAACAAAGCATATTGACTGAAGAAGTCCTCGGGCTTGAGTTCTGCTGGTTCCTTCGTTTGCTTCGTGCTTTCTCTCACTGAAGCTTTCAGTGCTGCTCCTCTTGAGGTTGATGGACCATCTTCGTCTGATCCTCCAGCCTTCTTGATTCTAAGAGTTCTCTGGATGTCAAACTCATTTGCCAAGAGATCAGAGAAGAGCTTGTTTGTCAGGAGCTGACTGAATCCAGGCTTGTTCTGATGAGCGACTGAGTAAATTTGCCAATCTCCTCGTGGCAATGCTCGAAGAATCTTCAAGTTGATTTCTCGTTGGGTGTACTTGTCCTTCGAGATGGATTGAACTTCATTCAGGATTTGATTGAATCTGAGTTCCATCTCGTCGATAGATTCATTCTTGAGCATGAGGAATTAATCAAACTTCTGACATGCTATGGATAGCCTGTTCTCCTTGATTTCCTCAGAGCCTACGCATATTCTTTCAAGAATGTCCCACATCTCCTTTGCACTTTTGCACTTGATGATCTTTGTGACGTGCCTGTCTGGTACTGTGCTGGAGATGATACTTTTGGTGAGATTGTCAAGCTCATCTTGCTTCCTTTCTTCTGTGGTGAAGTCCGCCTTCTGCTTGATCTGGACGTCATCGAATGGATCCCGAGAAGGATCAACAAGAACCCTTTTTACAATTTCGGTGATGATGATTGGTCCGTTGGTGATGACTTCCCACATTCGGCAATGTTGAGCAATGAGGATGCTTTCAAGCCGAAACTTCCATATGTCATATTTTTCAATACTAAACATAGGTAAAGAACATAACCTGCCATGGTTAGTCTCCATAACAACAGATAAGAGCAAATCACAAGCACTACTTGAAAGAGAAGTTTTTCGAGACCTTTAAAAAAAGGATCTAGTTCAATTAGAACCTAGTCAGAAACAGACTGTTCTTGCGAACAACCTGCTCTGATACCAATTGTTAGGTCCGAAGGGTCTCGAATAGGTGTATGGGGGGAATACACCTATGGGCTATTTTTGTTTTCTCTAAAAACAGAGGGATCTCAGGATAGAGATCTAAACGAAACTTTACACACAAACTATGACACCTGTTATCAGAAATGAGTTTTGACCAAACAGGGTTGACGACTGATACTGAAAGCTCTTCAGTAAGGTGTTATCAGTTAAGTTACTGGAACGTAACTGATGCACGTAGAGGCTTCAGTCGAGTTTGCTAAAATAAAGATGATATAAATCTTCCCGACTATCAGAGGATAGATCAGTCACACTGATATCATACGCAGCCAAAATAACTTTGTTTCGTAATAGCCTCGGTTGAGCACGTTGTTAGTCTTAGGTTTCTCTTTGCAGTTATTCAGTATTCAGTTTATCAAAAGTAAGAACACAAGTAAGTATGTAAAGACTGAAAGCTGTAAATAACACAGAGACTTTTACGTGGTTCGGAAAACACTTTCCTACATCCACGGTTGATTGATCAGACCAACAATCCACTCCGTAAGTGCTTAACTGGTGCACTGCAAACCGAACCGTGTGCTTGTCGGGTGCACACAACCGTTCCACTGAAGATTCCACTCTTCAGTACCCACACTTCACTCGTGTCGGATTTCTCACTCTTAGCACAACCCGTGCTAAGATCTCTCAGAGTCAGGGTACCTTCCTGAACTCCGAATCACTCAAACACTCGACTTCTTTCTTTTCGAAAGGAGGTTTGAACAACTTGCCAACTGTACTTCAAAGAACAAGTTCTTTGGAGCAAGTTTGACCTAGGCTTCTGGGTAAACAGAGGATTTTCCTAAGGTCTAAGAGAATGTGTGTAATCAGCAGTGACTGATTTTTGGCTTTGGAATTTTCTTCTTTGATTCAAGCTTTGAGGAGGTTAAGCTTTAGGCTGAGTAGCAATTTTGGCAGAGCTTCAGCTTATGTCGTTGAATCGGTGAAGATTGAAGTGATCCTCGAGCGCTACTTATAGGAGAGATCCTGAATAGATCCGTTGGCGGAGAACATCTTCAAGATTTCTTCCGTTGGAGAGCTTTTTGAATTTGGGTTGAGGCTTCAATCTTCGAGGTTCCTTGTTTGGTGAGAACGGCTATGTTGATGGACAGGAGATGCGACGTCTCTGATAAAGTAGTCACCAAATAGGAATGACCTCTGCAGAGAGGGATGATCCTGAGATCTCTGCATTTAATGCGGCTGTACTATTTGAGCACGTGGCTTCTTTTGAACGTTGGAAGTTCAGTCCGAGGAAGAATGTTTAACTGATACTTGACTTTAGTATCAGTCCGCTGAGTCCACGGAGCACGCATTAAGTAATCAGTTCTGAACTGATTCTTCAACTGATACTTCAGTTGGTAACTTCAGTCTTCAGTCTTCAGTCCTTCGTTCTTCAGTCTTCAGTCTTCAGAACCGCAAACCTTTTCTTCCCTTATTTGTACAGCCAGCAGTTGAGACTAGAAACGAACTCTAACACTTGAGTTCAAAACTGTTCTAGTCTATTACATATTAAACATAAGGATTTTGGTATCATCAAAACAAAACATGATATTCCATGGGATTCCCAACACTAAGCACACATTGCAAACCACACCTAGCGAGCAACAAACTGTAAATCTATTGAAGTTTTTCTACGTAGACAATATGATCTGACCATACAACAAACCATAATATTGCAAGACATCGCAAATGGCTTTAATATTTTTGACAACTGACTTTGCAATTAAGTTAAACATCATCTGCATAAAGAAGTGACAGGGGAAACTAACTTGTCTATTCATTTTATTGGGTAATTTTACTTGAATCCAACCCCAAAAAATCGATAAGTATAGTGGTGTTATCTATGATACGGTCATACATAACGGTAAAAAAACTGTTATTTATAGTAGTATAAATAACAATACGATGCGCTCATACGTAACGGTAGATAACCGTTATCTATAATAGTTATACATAACGGTTCATCACCATTATGTATTAAGATTTTACCGTTATGTATTAGATTTTTTTTCCATCATAGTTAACAGCTTTTTGTACTTTTTATAACGATTTAAATCGTTATCTTTATAAAAAATACATAACAGTAGGAACTAAGTTTCAAGAATATACGATCATTACGTATTTCAATTCACTTCCTGGCTTATCCACTCCGACAAAGTCCTCATCTACCTTTCCACCGCTTCCTTCACGCTCATCTCAATCTTGATCTTCGTCCCTTCTTGGAAGTAACATCCCCTGATGACATACAAACACATACACCACTTGTCAAATACTCAGTCATATTCATATCACAAGCTAACCACACACAAAACACAGACACACCCTCTGATTGTCTTTGCATGGCTAGTAAATCGAATTCATTAAAATTCTAGATTTTATTCCAAGATCAAGCAATGATAAGTGTTGAAAACTATTTACCCCAGAATGCAACAATTGCATGACTATTTTAACATGCAAAAATAGTATATCAAATGCTAACAACAGTTTAACTACTAATGAGCTACTGCAAACTAACTCATAATCATATCTCCGCTCAAGATTAGAGTCCTTGAGAGACTACCTATTCTTCAATATATACTGACAGTGTACTTCTATCTGTATTATATAGTATATCCTGATGAGGAGTAATATATGCAGAGCAGAGGAATCAACTTGAATAGATGAATTATTTGGATCAGGGGAACCATCTACATCAGAGGAATGGACTCAGTCAGAGGAATGAGCTTAGCCAGAGGAACGAGCACAGTCAGAGGAATCCTTGAAGCCAGAGGAATGCTCTACCATATGAGATAGTCAATGATAAGAATGACCGCTTTACCCGGGAAGCACCAGAGCAGAGGAATCGCCCGCCCACAAGCGAAATTACCATGATACCCCCGACCATGCGGGGTGCATGACCCCAAAGGCAAAATTACTATTTTACCCCTAGCATGTACTCTATAAATACCCCATGTACTCCTGCTATGCAATATTGCGTGCTCTTTACTAATACAACAACAAATCTATTTTCTCTCGGCAATTCAATTATCTTCTTGCAACTTCCACGATCTACACTAGGTAAAACTCATAATCTAACCATAATTCACCGATTAAAACATCACTCGTTCAATCACGATTCACCAGCTGGCGCCATCTGTGGGAAAATGAGTTAAGGCGTGAGTTCCAACTTGCGCATGTAGATCTGCAATTGTGGGTGGATTTGCGTGCGCAAGTCCTGATTGGTCCGATGTTTCGAGTACCCAGGTGGATTCGGGATAATAGATCTACTTTTTTCATCCTGATTCGTCCGAAAA
Organism: Salvia miltiorrhiza; assembly: GCF_028751815.1. Lineage (NCBI taxonomy): Eukaryota > Viridiplantae > Streptophyta > Magnoliopsida > Lamiales > Lamiaceae > Salvia > Salvia miltiorrhiza. The sequence continues at coordinate 37,645,565 of NC_080390.1, read as the reverse complement.
CTCACAGATTCGTGGGTTTCGTTATTTTCTCGTGTGTGCATGTTCGGATGAGGGGTGAACTTGAGAATCGGGCGCTGGTATCTGTTTATTTCGCATGTTATGATGTTAAATGTGTGTAGTTCTCATGTTTTTTTTATGCGATTTTCGTTTTATCATATCTAATGTGTTTCACTGACAATCTCTTGGTTGTTGCTCTATTTTTACTTGTTTTTGGGTTTTCATGGGTGATTTCTCTGGTAATTTGTTCTTTCTGCCGAATTCAAACCTGAATCCGGGAGGAAATCTGTGTTGTCCTTTCTCCATGTCTGAATCTGTGCCCTGGATTTCATAATGGCCTTCGCGCCAGTGTTCGGGATTTCTTATTTCGGGGATTCCTCTGACAGGGAGCAGATCGATCTGTCTTTTATTGGGTTTTTTCTCACATTTTTTATATGTAGGTACCATGGATTTCTCTGATGCTCGCCGTACCCTTGAGAAGGACTTCGACAACACCGGGCTCAACTATGTCGCCCGTACTGAGATGCCCACCTATCTGCTTAGCAGTCTGCCAGTCAGCACTGTTTTCTCTACACCGCCGGGTTTCCTCAACACCTCCGCCACTCCGCTGACGGGCCAGAACATCACCCCCCAGAGATCTGCTCTGGTGGCCACTGGATCTGAATTGCAGGGCTTAGTCCCCACATCTGGTGGTAGACCACTAAACTTCATCCTGGCAGAGCAGATGATGGCTCTACTAAGTTATGTTGTTGTACGTCAGGCGTTGGAAACTCCGCTCTTATCAACTGTCCCTACCACTACTCCTCTGCTGGGAATGCTCAACCAACAGAGCACTGAACTCCCGCCTCACGCTGCCCTCGAGGTGAATGAACAACTTGCCAACAAGCAACCTGCACTGTCGAAGGAAACACAAAAGTTCCCCGCTGAAAGGAAACCAGAAAGGAGGCCAGAGGGGTGCCGCGTTATGCTGAGTAGCATCGTCAGAAGGGAAGGGGTAGACGAGTCTGATAGTCACTCCATTACTCCTATATTTGAGGAGGAAAGGCCAAGGGAAAATGCGAAACTAAAAAATCAGGTATCACAGCTGAAAAACCAACTTAAGGATCTGGAGGATACTCTGAGGGAGAAGTCTCAGAGGGTTGAGAAAGCACAGAGGTCAGAGAGATCTCGTAGGGCAGATAAATCATACCGGTCGGAGAAGTCACATCGGTCAGAGAAGTCACGTCAGACTGAGAGGTCAGAGGGACGGGAACAGGAGTACACCTCTGGCAGACAGGGACACAAGGGCCACAAACGCCACCACGCTCATGACTCACCAAGGGACAGGAGGGAGCATGGGAGAAATAAGGATGATAAGCACGCCAAAACATCAAGGATCCAAACCACCACTAGCCTAAGCCCGTTTCCCGCTGACATCCTGACGGATACTTTGCCGAGAAGCTAAAGCCCATCTCACTCGACTACGACGGTACCACTGATCCGGAGGTGCACCTCAGCCGGTTTGAGGGTTTAGTCACGCTGCATATGTATACAGAGGGCATCAAGTACCGCATATTCTCTACTACTTTGACTAGACCCGCCCAGTTGTGGTTTGGAACACTAGCCCCGAACTCTATTCATTCTTTCGGGGACCTGCAGACACGTTTTCTTAGGTAGTTCGCGAGCTCGCGAAGGGTAGGGAAGTCAGCCATCTCTCTGATGGATATAAAACAGGATCAGAATGAAACACTCCGGGAGTACACTGCCCGATTTAACCTCGTTGCCCTGGAGGTTCCAGAGGCAGAGTCACAAATCAAAAACTGCGCATACGTCAGAGGGTTGAAACCCGAGCTTTTCTTTAACGAGTTGCAGATCAGACCGACCAGAGATTTTGACGACATCATGGCAAGATTATCGGGGTACTTAAAATTGAAGGACGCCCGAATGCCACGAAAGGCTGAAAATGACAAGCATAAGGCCAGAAGGGCTGAGGCCGCACCGGAGCAGAACACCAAGGGCCAAGATCGGGCACCTTTCAGAGGGTTGCCCCCTAGAATACTTCCTCCTCAAGCAGAGGTATCACCCCACCAACAACGCATCGTGAATGAGGTTAATCGCTTCGATGAATACACTCATTTGAATAAACCACAAGAAGAGATCTTTCATCTGATTAAGAATCAGCCGTTCTTCAGGGCACCAGGTACTTACAGGGACGGGCAGCCACAGCCGGGGCCTAACAATAAATTGTGTGAATACCATAATTCTTACGGGCACTATACCAGATACTGTGGGCATCTTAAGCACCAACTGGAGTTTTTAGTGCGCCAGGGCAACCTAGATCAGTTTATAGCTAGAAGGAATGAGAGGCAGGGTCAGCAGGCCCAGGGAAATTATCAGAGGCAGGATCAGGGAAATAACCAAGACCGACGCCCGGAGGACAACCGCGATCAGCGTAGAGAGGTCGTACAGGGTCGAGTACCTCCCCACCCGGCCAGAAGGGAGGTGCACATGATCTTCGGCGAAAATGGGATACCAACCTCCAATCGGGCCAAGAAATAAATTGTGCGGGCCTTGAAGTCAGGGTACTATCCTAAGCAGGTGATGGAGATCACAGGTGCAGCGGAGAAGCCGGTCATTACTTTCGGGTCAGAGGACCTGAGAACGGTCATGTACCCCCACGATGATGCATTGGTTTTCACAGCCGATATAGCAACTTGCATTGTACATCGTATTTTTGTAGATTCAGGAAGTGCGGTGAATATTCTATACCTGGAATGTCTCCAGAATATGGGGATCGAAGCCAATATTGAGCCCACGAACGCTCCTCTGTTCGGATTTGGTGGCGAAATCATCATGCCACTAGGATTTGTGGAGCTACCAGTTACGCTCGGAAGGGCAGATGCTTGCAAGAACAAGATGATACGATTCCTGGTGGTAGACATGCCCAAACCATCTTACAATGTGATACTTGGACGCCCTGCTCTGACGGCATTCAGAGCAGTCATTTCAATGCTCCACCTGAAGATAAAATTCCCCATCGGGGCAGGAAGAGTGGGAGAGGTATGGGGTGATCAGAAAATATCAAATGAGTGTCACGTGCGAATGCTCACACACTCCTCGGGTCAGAAAAGAGAAAGGATAACAGAGGGATCAGATACCAGGAAAAAAGAGAAGACGGGTGATATCGCTGCTCTGGCAGAGGAACGGCGGGAATTGACAGAGTTGTCGAATACTCGGGAAGGTTCAGAAAAATCCGCCTTGATAACTACTAACGACGTGTGTAACATGATCGAGTTATTCCCAGGAAGGGAGGGTTTTCAGACAAAGATCGGGTCATCTATGGGCGAACAAGTTCTTTGCAGTTAGTTTGACCTAGGCTTTGGATAAACAAGGGTTTGCCTAAGGTCTAAGAGAATTTATGTAATCAGCAGTGACTGATTTTTGGCTTTGGGATTCTCTTCTTCGATTCAAACTTTGGAGAGGCTGGGCTTTGGCTGAGAAACAATTTTGGCAGAGTTTCAGCTTATGTCGTTGAATCGGTGAAGATTGAAGTGATCCTCGAGCGCTATTTATAGGAGAAGTCTTGAATAGATCCGTTGGCAGAGAAGGTCTTCAAGATTTCTTCCGTTAGAGAGTAATTTGAACTTGGGCTGAGGCTTCAATCTTCGAGGTTCCTTGTTTGGTGAGAACGGCTATCTTGAAGAGCAGGAGATGCGACATCTCTGAAAATGTAATCACCAAAGAGGAGTGACCTCTGCAGAGAAAGGATGATCCTGAGATCTCTGCGTTTAATGCGGCTGTACTTCTGGAGTGCGTGGCTTCCTTTGAACGTTGGAGGTTCAGTCCGAGGAATAATGCTTAACTGATACTTGACTTTAGTATCAGTCTGCTGAATCCACGTGGCACGCATTAAGTAATCAGTTCAAAACTGATTCTTCGACTGTTGCTTCAGTCGGCAACTTCAGTCTTCAGTCCTTCGTTCTTCAGTCTTCAGTCTTCAGTCTTCAGTCTTCAGAACAGCAAGCTAAACTAGAAAAAGAACTCTAACACTTGAGTTCGACCAGTTCTAGTCTATTACAAAAGAAACCTATTGATTTTGGTATCATCAAAACAAGGATTATGATATTTCATTAAGTTTCCAACAACCTATTTAGGGTTCCCAACTTTAATTTTTCAGTTTCATAGCTTTAGATTATCATTGATTTCTAGTTTTCTAGAGTTTGGATTGGAATTCTGCAAGGATTGAAGATTCAAGATTGTTCATCAGTTTTATTCAGAGTTTTATTTAATTCAGTTTTTTTACAATTGCGTTCTTTTTAATTATGTTTCTATTTTATTTTAATATGTCTGGCTAGTTTTCTTATCTGATTCTAGGGTTTGTAAATAGTTAATTGAATTCATGTGATTTATTTGTTAATACTTATTTACCTTCCAGTTTATGATTCATAATTACTGGTGTTTGATTTCTTGTGAATTATCTGATTAATAGTTTGCATGTTTAGCTATTCGGTTTGAGACCTAGCGGAGATAGGTGGATCATAGGGAGCTATTCTTATGCGCTTTTGGGAGTTAGTAGATTTTCTTGAGACCTAGCGGAGATAGAAAATATACTAATCTACGATCGTTGCTGCTCTAGCGAGAGTAATTGATTAATTAAGTGATCTCTCATCATAACTGGATTAAACTGGTACATAAGATTAATAGATTAACTGTGTAGATTTAGTTAATGAACTTACTACCCTAGGATCAATTGTTTTTTTTCTTTATTTGATTTAGTTATTTACATTGTCTATTCTTTTGTTGGTATTTTATTTTTGAGTAATTCAACCTCTATTTTATGTTGCTTGTCTACTATTTGTGTTTGTTTAGGAGATAGCTAGAGTAATTTTGATATTTCAATCCTTGTGGAGACGATATTTTTACTTGCTATTTAGTATTACAATTGCACCGTGTTAGTTGCGGTTTAGTTGCTAGAAAAATAGTACATCAATTATTGATTAAGGTTATTTTGATATTTTTTTATTAAATTGTGTGTCTGAAAACTGAAGAATTGAAATCGAAGTCGCAACCGAGGAGATTTCTATTAACGGTCATGGCTACCTATCAAGCTGAACTTGCAGCTATAAAAGCAAGGAATCCAAAGTTAAGGGATTCTCCTATAAACTAGGACCGTGGACGTAGGAGTGTTCTTCGAACCACGTAAAACTAATTCTGTTCTTTACTTTCTGCACTTACATTTTAGTTTGATTATCTTGTTATCTGCTTTTCAAACTAAGCTCACGTTGCACGATCAACACAAACATTAAACTGCACATCAGCACACACAGTCAGACTGACTTAAGTCACTGCCATTGCTAAGCAGAAAAGATAACGTTTAAGATTTTATAAAAGAGTTTACCAACCACCACATTCCGCACATCAGTTAATAGTCCAATTGATCAGCTTTCGAGCAATTAGTAGGATTGCTAACTGATTAATTAGCTAGAACAGTTTCCTTTAGATATCAGTCAAATTGCTATCAATTTACTGATCTGTATCTACCCAACTGACTCATTATCAACTGAGTTGTTCAACACTTAACTTCTCTAATAAAACGAGCAAACACGTTAACTAGTGGATACTCCCATACACCAATACATACTCATCTCGAGACCAACAAAATATGCAAAAAAAAATATATAGGAAATTAAAAGTGGGACATAAATGGGACACCATGTGTAGTACAATGAATCTCAAGTGGGTTCCGATCTTAATTTAGTTTAAGTTATATCTATGTGTATATATAATATGAAAATTCCATAATAATGTATGTATGTTAAAGTTGTTTTTCTTAATTCATTGATGCAAAGATATATATTTTAAAAAACGATCAGGTTAAAACGTTTTTTTAATGAAAAATACGTTTATTAAAATTAGGGAAAAGAAAAACCAAAAGAATAAATTATAAACTATCTTCTTGGGCATATACCTAAGGCAGGAGACAGCCGCTACAATCCAATGGATTAAGGGCAGGGAAGGAGGGACTCAAAGTCATGAGTTTTAAAAAAAATAAAGGGAGTCTTTGCATAGGACTTTATTACAAGTTGATAATAACAATCATAATGTGTTTTTGTGGTATTGTTTGTTCGAATGCGCTAGGAGAAATATGTATAAATTAACAAGGCATGAGTCTAGTTTATACTTATCCCCTATTTTTCAATGATTTTCGAGTTGTTTGGGAAAGGTGCACTACTTCGGTTTTGGCCTAGGGCAATCCCTCCACACTCACACACCCATTTTTACTAAATGTGTTTTGAGTTAGACAGCTCATGGCTACATGATAATATCCCCAAGCCCCAAAAGAAACATTTCATTTTCCTTACAATAAGGTTAAAGAATTAAGCAGCCCTTAGACCATCTTTATCAGCAACCATCCAACCATCTTTAATATTTAATTAATTTCTCTCTCTTCCACATCACTAATATTCATCCCAACCCAACCACCTCTATTTTTGTTCATTTATCAATGACCACCCCAACCATCCAACCACTCAACCACAACATAATTTTATAATTATTTTATTATTATTTTTATTCGTAATAATTTTAATAATATTAAATATAAATTAAAATATTATAAAAAAACTAAAATACAAAAAATAACAAACTAATAAAAATTTAAATTACGACAAACTAAAAATATAAATTACAACAATCCAAACTCGAAATAGAAAAAAAAACTAGATGTTATATGTAGAGAATGAAAATAGAAGAACTTGAAGGTGTGTTGAAATATAGCAAGAGTGGTCTCTATTTAAAGAGAACGAAAAAATATAAATTTTGGTATAATTATTATTATTTTTTAATATTTTATATAAAAGATATAATAGTTTTTATCAATTATCTAAATAAAATCTACTGAATCAATTATATGTTGACAAGTGTCATGTTCTCAATGGATGAGATAAGGGGAGAGAGAGAGACCAAGGGAGGTCGGTTTTTTGCCTAGGTCGACCACCTCCCTTTTGCCACTTTGAATTCTTATTTTCCTTTTCCCCACTTTTAATGACATGGCATGTGACCAGGTTGATTTTTTTCAACCGATAAACATGGTCTTATGGATATAGGGTGGTCGGAAGAATTTTTACCTTTTTGAGTTCATGGATCTGTGGGCAAGGCCGAGAAATACTCAAGGTCGGCTTGGGCTGAGAGGTGTGCCATAGTGCCACTGATGGCCTGTGATGTAGGAGATTCTCGATAGGTACAACCGAGAGCCAATCTCGGATGAATGGATCTTTGGGAATTTTTCAGCAGGCTCTAGTCGAAGGCCGAGTGCAGTCTCGGTGGGCAACAATTAAAGGCCAAGCAATAGGCAACATTTAAAATGGTTACCTACTTAGACATTTCAATGTCTATTCGGGTCACTCGCGATTTTTTTTTTTATATTGGTCCATTGTGTCTTTTTGTTGCTCGAGTTCCTGTCCCGATGTACAAACGCATATGAATGAATCAAGAATTTGAGGAAAAGTGTTATAAGAGAGATATGATCTAGTAATGTCATCAGGTTATGCCCATTGTATTTGCCACGAGGGTGTTAAGTTCCATGTGAGCTCACACTTTTTCCATAGAGAAGATTCCGTTGAGGCATCTATAAGTATCACTTTGGATGTTCTTGATAATCCTCTTGATATTGAAGGGTTCATCCTCAAAGATGACTTGGTTGCAAGCGAACCAAAGGTGATTGACTGTGATAGCTAATGCTATCGGCTTAGCTTTTTGGATTATTACGAATCCTTGTTTTTTTAGTCATGACGTGTTTGATAGCACTAGGGATTGTGCTCATCTGTTGCTTAATCTTTAGCCATTCACGGATGAGATTCCATACTTTTTTGGTTCTTGCATATTTAAAAAATAAGTGGTCATATATTTCATTATACATATTACAAATGGAATAGAGTTTAGGCATTCCCTTTAATATAACATTGATGTAGTAGTATTGAAGTTGCATTTGTGTGTCATCGCAACCATCATCAAGAACATCAGAACTCTAATACATACTCTCTCTGTCTACGAAAGAACTTCCTAAGAGGGAGTAACACGGGTTTTAAGAAAAAGATTATTGAGTGTATTGAGAGTGGAGAAAATGTTGTTGAGTGTATTGAGAATGGTGAAAATGTATATTAATTAGTATTGAAAGAGGTAAAAAGGTAAAAAGTAAGAGTAAATGAGATATTTATAAGTAGTGGGGTATATTTTAAAAATAGATATGAAGTTCTTTTATGAACGTCCCAAAAAGAAAAGGTAGAAAGTTCTTTTGTGAACGGGAGAAATATCTTTATTTTAGTTTATGGGTATCTAAAGTTGTCACATTCGATGCACACAATCTAACCACATTCAAAATAATTGCTAATATTTAATAATATAAAATAATTTAAAAATTACTCTCTCTGCCTATAAAAAGTTGAGCCTATTTTTTGGGTACATATTTTAGTAAAATGAGTGGTAATTTTTATATAGTAGATAAATGATTTCATCATTATATAAAATGAGTGGTTGTAGTCGAATTAATGATGAATTTTATAAATAAGCGGTATTTATATATATATATATATATATATATATATATATATAGGGTTGAGTCCAACAGAGAATTATCTTTTTATTCATCATGAACAAATCTATATATTTTACGAACAGATCAACATAACTAATGAACAGACGTATTTAGTCAAAATATAGAAAAACTCGCCACCAGCAGGATTCGAACCCGGGGCAAATTGTTATTCATGCGGTACATTGATCTGTTCATTAAAATTATAGATCTGTTCGTTTTTATTTTACGAATTCTCTATTCTCCACAATATTTAGCTTATCTGTTGAACCCTTCTATATATATATATATATATATATGTGTGAAATGATGTACTAAAAGGAAAAGTGCACTACTTTTCAGAAATAGTTGGCCCTTATTTTCGTGAATGAGGGGAGTAATATTTTTTCTTAAACAAAAATAAAATGTTCTAAATCCAAAACAAAAACAAAATGTTTAACATGTGCATTGCTACTATTATTACTTAGTAGTTTTAGACTTTTAGTGTAATGTTTTTTTTTTTCCTTTTGAGGCAATTAAAGACAATTATTCATTAGGGTGCGTTTATTTTGATGAAAGGAAGAGAAAATGTATATTTTCACTTTTTTATCATTTTCATATATTTATTACTATGATAGAAATTTTTCTCTAAACATGTGGAATATTTTCTCGAGCAATCGATTTTCACTCATTTTCTCTATAATGCTAAATAATATTACAAGGATGTGAAAATATTTTTTAATATTCTCATATTTTCATCTTTAATAAATATATAATAAAAAAAATTTATTTTTTCTTATCCATCATTTTTCTAATAAAAATTTTAGGCTCAAAGTAAACGAACTCTAGTGCACTTATTTACCAGTGTAATTGAAATAGGAAATTATAGACAATTACAAACAGTAGGAAATTAAAAGAAAGAAAGCCCTAAACTTGTGATGGCCGCTTCTTCGTCTTCTCCACCGCACTTCTCTTTCAGTTCTGTCCTACGCCAATAAACAAAGATAGGCAAGAAACACGATTCCCCAATTTTCTTATATGACCTTTGACCTTTTCTTAGTTGTATTCCCCCTTATTTTTTTATCATTACCCAAAATTCTTAGACATCATTTCCACTAATTCATCCTATTGCTCCAGAAATTTTCCTGATCTATTCTCATCTGCCCTAATTCACAACATCTGAAATCAATCTACGACGATGTATTACACTCGGTGACAGAATCTGCGTATTTGTTGTAGATTCAGAAGATCTAAGGTACATATGGTATCATAAGTTTTAATTCATTGACAAAGCATACGTAATTCTGTATTTGATATTGGAAGTAATTTATTTCTTCTACCACTTGTGATAATAACTAGTTGTATCTCTGTTAATTCAATGAATGTTGAAAGTTTATACAGAAGAAGTAACTGAATTTGTATTGAGCACAAAACTAAACTAGTAAGGAGCAAGTTATTTAATGGAATTCTGATTTAGTTTTCATTGGATTGTTCTTCACCTTACTTTGCTATTTAGGATGTTGTAGCTTGGGACTGCACATCTTAAGCTATATAGTACTTATATTGCAGATATTTCACTAAGATGGTGTTTTGATAACTATTTGGTATTTGCTTCTTTTTTGTTGTTTCTTTTATGTGGCTAGTATTAAATTTTTTTTTGAGGAGGCTGAGTAGGCAATATGTGAAAATCTTGTAGACAAATTTTGACTCTATCAAATGGAGGATGAGAAAGGTCTCGATCTGAGCTTGGGCCTTCCGTGTGGCGGAAATAGTTCCTCAAATAAAAGTAAACAGGGCAGCTCATCTGATGTCAAGTTAGATGAAGGCGATAGAGGTAGCAAGTTAATCAATGAGTTCAAAAACTTTCTAGAAGGTGGAAATCAACAACATCCACCACAAGTTGGAGAGACCTTTAATTACAACTTTCCTAAACCTGCTGCTGAATTAGAAACTTCAAAGAATTCAAATGCTGAAGGATTGTGGTTACGAAGTGATACCAGGCCTATTGAAATTGATGAAAAGACTTCAGGTGTTGGTGAAAAGCGGAAAAACCTGTTTATTGAGACGAACCAACAGAAGAAGTACGAGAGAGAAACCAGTCATCCTGATTTGACTGATAAATCCAAGGCATCACACATCTCCATAACCACGGATGAGGGATCAACTGCAGAAAACGAAGATGTTGCAGATTCAGAAGTAGATGGCTCAACTTCAAGGCATGTTTCTCAGCATGATGATGTTCCAAAACGGTTTGCGTCCACTGGTGGTGTATCCAGGGTTCAGAAGGAATCTCATGCATTTGGAGATTCGAGTGGTGTTGAAATTCTAGGACAGAAAAGATTTACAATCTCATCAGAAAAGGAATTCAACGTGATGAATATGTCCGTTTCTTATGGTGCTACACTCCCAGTTCCACCAGCAAACATGAACATGTCTTACTCGCAACCTGTTAAGGATTCTAATTCTAGTGGTACACCTAATCCATCCAACTATCCAAAGCCTAGCATGATGCATGCAATGCCTACCACAAACATTGAGCGACCAGGTGGCCATCCAGTTATGCCTGCTAATTTTCCTCTAATGTATGGGTACACTCCTGTCCAGCTTCCAGTGCTAGACAGAGATAACTCTCGTGGCATCATTTCTCATCACCAACAAATTAACCCAACTTATTCTGGAAGGAACCCGGACACTCAAAATGATGGCCGGAAGCTCACTCAAGGTATTCCCTTAAGTTTCTTCTATTTATCTATTTATTTTCAATTGATACCTTTTAAGTTTTAGTGACTTCTTTGCTAATGGAACTATGTAGCATTGTTCACTTAGTGGTGTTTGGTAATTTGCACGTTTCATTTGATTTTGATCTCAAACTGTATTGCACTTTTATCTGCATCATCTGTTAAGAAGGTGGCTGCGTTTTTTAACTTCTTCTACAAAGCTCCTGAATCCAAGAAAGTCATCAGCTGCAGCTTGTAACATCTAATCATTTCCATCAATTCTTTTTTAATTTTAGAATCCATTACCTTGAAGTTTTTTTAAGTGTCGTAACATTGTTAAGTAAAACAAAGTCATTTTGATGAGATACTTGCAATAAGTTAAATCAAAATGGGAGCTGTTGACGCATTCTCAGTATCTTCATTCTCATCCTTGGTTAAGAAGATCAGTCATTAGTAATATGCTAACTGTGATGTCAAGGATCTAAACATGAATTTAAAAATAAAACAGCAACACCAGCGCCTTGAATTGTCTGAATGTTGTTGGCACACATCTAGGCCAAGATAGGATGTATATTTATGCTATATTATGCAACAGAGTCTGTGTATACGTTGTAGTACAACAAGCTCATTGTAGAGTTAATGCCCTCCAACAATTTTGACATGATCAAATTAGATAACTGCGAGTTTGCTTGAAAGTTTTCCATGTATACATGAAAAGTGAGGTTCCTAATGATTATTCTGTTCGCTTTGATCCCTTGGCAGTAATTTCACACAAGTCATCTGAAACTACTCAGTGTGATGTGAGGGCTGTAGAACCTGGAAAATGTTATGGAAAGCAGCAAGTTGGTGAAGAAGGTTCATCTTCTCACACAGATGGTGATCTGAAAGGGAATCACACAATTCATCAGGTAAAAGATTCACCTAATCAGCCAAGAGCAGAATCTCTTCCGTCAGAATTTCCGGCTATAAGGCCTGGTATCACTGCAGATCTCAAATTCGGGGGTTGTGGATCTTACCCGAATCTGCCATGGGTGTCTACTAACGGCTCAGGTCCAAATGGCCGAACAATATCAGGTGTAACATACAAGTTCAGCCCTACTCAGATTAAGATTGTTTGTGCCTGCCATGGTTCTCACATGTCGCCTGATGAATTTATACAACACGCCAGTGAAGAAAACAACAGTCCAGATGCTGGCACTGGTTTAACTTCATTATCAGGCAGCAATCCTGCAGCTTCGGCTCAGAGTTGATGCCAGAAGTAAAGCGCGTCAGATTATTAGGTTTGACATTTCAATGAATAATCCTCTGCTTGACATGCTGTTGATTATACTGGAATGTGTGTATGTTGCTCATCTACTGTACATCTGTGTCGTTCATTCTTTAAGAAGCTTATTGTTATTTAGAGTGGTATGGTGTCTTGACATGCTATTGGCTTACAGTATTTATTTTTGAGCAATCTACTTTTGTAAGATAACAATAATTGTTAAAAGTGTGTGATTGAGTTGGTTGCATGTTTTACAAAGATGTATCTGCCATTGGGCTGATAATAATAATTTGTGTAGTATCTTTTCCTTGTTAAATGTATATAGAATTGCTTTACAAAGAAAGCTGGTTCATTTGTGGAGATATCAAGTTTTTTCGCCTCGTGAGAAGGCAGCAAAGATGCGAAATTTTCAGCTTTTTCTGTACAATTGGTGCTATGCTATTTCTTTTAATCAGCTGAGCTGGTTGAAGCAATATTTGCTTGCATTGTTCGTGATTTGTTCAAGTTGATGCGAGGAGTATCAGGGTTGTGATTCAGCATTACTCGACTTTAAGTTGTGGTATATTCGAGCATATTGAACTTGAATGATACTCGAATTTAACATAATGTATATATTTAAAGTAGAATGCATCTAAAGAAGTTGTTTACCTCTCATGAAAAGTTTAGTTAGATAGGTGAGTAATAAATAGGTCTGTTTTTTTACTGGGTCGTCCCAAATATAATGACATGTTTTTATTTGGGTAATAATTTCACTACAAATAATATGATCCTACATACACTTTTACACACTTATACTTATGCACACAATTTTATTCTCCTAAATATCCATATCAAAATAAATAGGTCATCAATATTGAGACGGAGAAAATACTTCTTTATCAATATGTAGAGATACATAGATCAAATATTAAGTGTTCTATTGAAAATGACAAAATTTCATTAATATTGAAAGTGGCAGATAAGGAAATTTTGCCACTTTCAATAGAACACTTAATATTTGATCTTTGTATCTCTACATAGGGGGGTGTCTGTTAGAGGTGTAATTATTAAAAAAAATTGATATTGAACATTAATTCATTTTTACTTATTAATAATTAAATTTTGGTATAATATTTGATATTATATGAAATTAGTGATTTAACAATTTTGGAGGCTAATATATAATTTAGAAATATATATATATATATATAATAAAAAAATTATAAAAAAAATAAGTGGAGAGTGAATATTCAAAAAAATATTCTTTTAAATTTTTGAGTTTGACGTAAATTGTTGGAGTAGAATTACTATTTGGAGTGATATTTGCTATAAAATAGGTATGGATTTGGTCTAAAGTAGTGTTAATTTGCGAATTAAATCATGTACATTTTCTATAGTTTGATTTTTGTCCAATTTTTTAGAACTGTACCATCAATATCACAAACTTTCATTTTGGTGTGTCCCCCCGAAACAGAATTTCAATGACATTAAAACCAATGTTGCAATCGAAAGTGTGTAGTGTGTGACATAAGAATGTGTTAAAATGTTGCAAATATTTTCATGAATTCTAGCGTTTCAATCGCGTCCTCATGAAGTTGCTCAGAGATTAGCATAAATGTAATCATCATATAAACAATATTTATTAACAAGATCTCGAGTACACACTACTACAAATAAAAATAAAATTTCAATTCTAAAAAGAGGGGAAATAAAATTCCACAATTCAATTTTCAAAAAAAAAAATCCACAATTCAGATTTCGACAGCAAGTATGCAGGCTTCGTTTAAAATGGTACTACAATATTTTACCATTTTTGGCAAATTTTTGGCAAGTTTTTTTACTATTTAATACTATAACGAATTAACGATATTATTTAGATAAGTCAAAATTGTCTTTTTAGCGGTGAGAGTCAAGGTCATATATTTCTCTTATTACGCAAAAATAATTAAAAACTCGTGTTTTATTAACTCGTGGCCCAAATCCTCTTCAGGGCTCGAAGCCCACACAGGGCCTCCTTCAATTTCTGGAACGCGTGGAAAGTTCTCCGGAACAATCCCAAGTTCAAATCGATGTACATCGTTGGAGACGTGTATGCCTCCAAGAGGACAAAGACTACGGAAGAGGGCGGCTTCACCACCTCGGCGTCGGGCGAGGAGATCTCTTCTGCCCGGCTCATTGGCAACAAGGCGGCGAAGGCGGCGGCGAAGGCTGCAAAGCGGAAAGGGAAGGCAGCAGCGTCGCATACGAGCTCGGAGCCTCCACCGGAAATAGTGGAGAGGTTGGACAGGTCCGACCAGCAGATGAGGGCATTCATCGCCCAGTACCAGCGGAGGAACGATATCAGGGAGAGGGAGCTTGATATGCAGCTCCTGAACGCGGATACGACGCACATGACGGACGCACAAAGGGCATTGCACGCGTCCATGGTCGCCGACTTGCTCAGGCGTCGTGGTCTAGACTAGGATTTTAATTATGTGATTTTAACGATGGGGTAATATGATGTTTTAGGTGTTTTTAATTTTTATGTTTAATGGCGTATTTAACTAATGTTATTACAAAAATATGTTATTTAAATTATGCAATAAAATTTAAATGAAAAACATAAAATCAAAACTAATGTTATCAAGTAGGCTATCAAGGAACCCCAATGCAGCACTACCTACTCAATAACACAACCACTATCAAGTAGGCTATCAAGGAACCCCATTGCGGATGCTCTTATATACGCACTCCCGTGCGATGCACGGCGATTATCGAATTAAGCGACAAATGAATAAATATAAATATTAAACAGAATTAAAATATAAAAAAATGCAAGTATATTTTGAAAATGAAATAAAATAATCGACATCAGTTACTCAATAAAAATCCGAATACGAAAACGTAAATCCTGGAGGAGGGGAGAAAACTCATTCTTTCTATATTACTTATACGTCCACCCGTGCATCGCATTGGTCAAAGCATTTTTTATACGAAAATATTGAGATGATAATTTTTTTTGATCCATCCATGAAAAATTTATCACTTTTATTTATAATAATAGGGTGTATATTATTACATCACAAATCCACTCACATTTTATTAGATCTCGTGCCGTTCAGGATGTGGCAAAAAATTTATGAACGGAGAGAGTAATTATTTAAAATTTTAAATTATGTAGTGCCAAAAAATCACTATTTATGACTTAAATTAATTAATAAGAAAAACATATATTTTATTATTCAAATATTACTTTATTTGAAGTAGTGTAAAATAATGAATATTGTGAACCCAATGAAAATAATATTAAATTTAATAAATATCATATTACAAAAAATAAATTATAAAGAAAAAATTAGAATTATCATAGCAATAATACAAGCTGACATTTTTTATATATATAAATCAATTATTGATGCATATTACAATATTCAATTTATTTTTTTATGTAACTAACATTTAAATAATTATTGTACTATATAGTCTATATCAATTAACATTAAGATTGTAAATGAGTCTGCGTTAAAAAACAATGAATCAATAATTAATCGGATTTGATATTCAATGAGATGTTGATGAAATATTTAAATGTGGATATATTCAAATTCTATACTGAAGTAAAGGTCTAGATTTTTTCTAACACCCCATTATATTTAGTGGGGTTGTGGTTTGACTCTGCCATTTTATATGTTGTTGGGCTGCGCAGCTTTTAATGTATTTACCCTTGATATGTTATTTTATTTGCTAAAATGCCACAAACTGTGTTTTCATATAATAGATAGATAGATTAGCCAATGACGCCTAACTCAAGTGACAAAGTTGAGACACTCAAATACTCTCTTTTGTGAGAGATACGTCTGCGTGCGAATAGTTTTCCTATTTTTATGTGGATAGTGATTTCGCATGCTGTAATACCCGGGATTTTGATGACGTGTTTAATTTCTTGAGTTTGAATAATTAGGGTTTAGATCCCTTGTTTGATTTACTTTGTAAAGAGATGAGGAGTTATATGAAGTTTTCTTGTTATTTTTTTTAAGATGTTGAGATGTTCTTTCGATGATGTGAGATTTTATATCCGTATTTGAGTTTGAGTATTTGAATAATTCGAGATAATTATTTGAATGAGAACGATGAACTCGGAAGTGAGATCTGAGTCCGTTAAGACGTTTTTCAAAATTTTGACTTTTTGACGATGAATAGTAAAATACTGCTATTTCGTCTTTTTGTCGACTTTCAAAATCTTATGTGCACGTCGTCGAGAAATATTCTTAGTTTTTCGATACGAGTCCAATAATGAAAGTTTTTATTTTTGGACGACGAGTGAATAGTAAATCAGGATTTCTCGATAAACGAAATGAGCTCGTTTATCAGAATTTCGAGAACGAGCTTGCGTTTTCTTTATTTATATAGAATTACGAGTGCAATGAAAGTGAGTAGAGGTTGAGAGGGCGAGTAACGAAGAGTATGGGTAGTTAGTCGTTAAAACGAGACGAAACGAGATATTTAACGACTAACGGGTTAATATCCTAAATATCTAAACCTACCCTACCCCAAACCACCCCCCAACCAACCAAACCCACCCATTCACATTTATTACACGGCTATATCAGCCAACTCACACAACAACAAACACATTCACACACACAACACCTAAAACACACACACACTTCACGCCATTTTCATTTTAGCTTGAGCTCAAGCTTTTGACTTCCGATTTGAGCACCGAGACGAGCGCCGATCATCTTTTCGATCACGTATCTAAGTAGGTAAGATCTCTACCTACGTTTTGATGGTTTTCTTTTCGATTTTCGTCGACGTCGAAAAACGTCGATTCTCGACTTTATTTTGAAACGACGTCGGATCGTCGTGAAATTTTAGTATGTTGTTCTTGGGTAGATGTTGAGCATGTTTAATGAAGGGAGTAAGAACGGAACGGACCGTAGCTATGAAACCCATGAGGGCAGCCCCGTTTTTCACATATTAGCTTGTCTTTCGATTTTTGTTTGATCGTTTTGACTTGATATTTGTGCTTAGGGGTATGCTAGAATCGATATATATTAAATTCGTATTTTTCCAAGCACGAAAATTGTATAAGTTTTTAGAGAATGATTATTTAAATTCGTGAAGTTTGGGACGTTGCATAATGAATATTATTGCGTATATGTGTTCTACGATATCACATGAGCATGCTAATTGATTTACAATTTATGGATGATAATTGTTGAACGAAATTAAAACTGGAATTCTGTCAAAATTTTACAGCAGTTTCAAGCTTATGTTTCGATGAGTTTTCATTGCTTGATGGCTCTGAAATTTTAGTATGTTTATCTATGATATGTGTATTCCGTCGCTGCAAAATTTCATGTCTTTTGGATGATGTTTGCTATTTTAAAGATATTTTGAAAAATCCTTGACAGAATCTGTTAACTGTTGGTAGACTTCACAAAAACGTTTATATCTATTAATCCATGAAGGATTTTGCATCACCGTTTTTTTTAAACGAAACTAGACTTCAATACTTTTCTAAAAACATAAGATTTCGATTTTTATGATCTCTGAAACAGAGCAGCTTATTATTTCAAAAATGCCCTGTTCTGCTGTCATATTTGTCCAACAGTAAAAGTGTATGAGTTTCATTGTTTATTTGGCAGATCATATGAACGTTTTTTCTTGTGAAATTTTAACCAAATCTTCAAGGATACCTTTAGTTTTGGCTGATTAAATTTGATGGAATTTTATTAAGGTTCGCCTTGGTTTCTAATGGCCTAAACAAAATTGGCAGAAACTGTCAATCATTGACAGCCTGCACTAAAAGAGCAATATCTCCAAAAATCTTTAACCTTTTTGGTTAACTACCATTTTTAGAGTGAACTACACTTCATGAAGTTTTTGAGATCAATTGGTATGAGAGTTTATGATGATTGAGTTGGTTGTTATGAAGTTTTAAAGATGACACAAAAACAGCAAAACTTTCTAGAAAATAACTTGATTATATTTGTTTTGATGGATGATACGATATGACTAAATGGTGTGAGTTGTGAGAGTTATGATTAACGCACATAAATGTTGGTATCTGACACTCGAACAATTGGTGTCGAGTATAAATGATAGTTTACTGATAAAGAGTTTTGATGATTTTGAATTGTTTGGGTTGCGTTGAAAAGATGTCAAGATGTTAAGTTTTGAGTCGAGAGACGAGTTCACGTAGTGAGATTCACGCGTTGAAATCTCGTGGCTGACATTATATATGAATAGGTCATGCCGAAATTTTTAGTGAAATTAGAATTTGAGCATAGTCGATTCTTGTTGACCCGTGACTCAAATACATGCCTAATGGAAAGTTTAACTTTCTAATTGGTTAATTAGACGAGATGAGAGCGAATAGATCTGCTAAGAAAGTGGACTTTTCGATGTGTTAAATATTTCTTTTAATTGAAGCGCTGCTAATTATAACATAAGGATGTTATAATTAATGAGTAATGACGAGAGATAATAATTGTTATATTGATTAACAATCAAGAGAGATGAACATTAGAGATACTAATGTTTCATAAAAGAAATTAGATTATTAATCGAGGTTTCTTTTATAACTTCTCACCAATTCTTCATAACGATGAAGGTCCTGTTGGGAAGTAACGACTTGAGGGAGAGAGTGATGTTACTCATTGATACAGAGACACAACGAGGTGGGCATTACTTTTACTATACGTATATAGAGATCCCCTGCGTGTCGTAGGCCTCTTATACGAATGAATGCATGAGATGATTTAACTGTTAATTTTAGTTTTATATATCTATCAAACGAGTTTAATGCTACCTTTGAGCAAGTTATTTCATGACAAAATCTTTGAGTTAAAGTTATTTCAAGTATTGTCTTGCCATAAAGTGTTTAAATTTTAGTATGATATCTATCTGCTTTGGCTTTGCCAATGATGCAATCGAATTCGGGTCCTGAGCAGTTGATAGCTATCCTGCCAGGACTAGTGTACACCAGTGACCGTGAGTCATCTAGCGGGTTGGCCGGTCAAGTGACCGTGAGAGGTGGCCACCTCTCCGGCACACAGTTTCAGATATGATAGATTACAAAAGAACTTAGTCTGATCAGACGAACTTTAAGAATCACAAATGAACTTAGTAAGCTTGGGCATTTTTAGCGAAAAACTCCCTTGCTGTACTGATTATGATGGCATGACAATTTACAGTTTTGAAGCATGTATTTTTATACCTAGGCATACGTGCCCACTGAGTGCTTTTGTACTCAGCCCTGCATATGTTTTCTAAATGTGCAGGTTGAGCTGATGTGATGATGGTGCTGCAATGAGCGGAGTCTCCAGGGTTGTTAATAAATAGTTAACCTGTCTAGAATATGTCTTCATACATATGTCTAGCTACTTTCCGCTGCAAGATGTTGTTGATGTTATAGTATGTTATGTCATACTTTGAGTCTTAAGAGAATGGTTTCATATGATGTATAACTTGATTAATGATATTAATTAAGTTTTATGCTGTCTTTCATAGACTGTTTTCAATTGAGTATTAATGAATAAAAATGACGAGTTTTATTAAGATGAGTAAGTTTTACGGCTATAAATAACGCCCCTTTTCTTCCCCTTCTTCTTTAACCCCATCCCTAGTCGTAGATCACTCGGCCTAACTATCCCTAGTTAGGGCGGGCTGTGACACATGCGTACGGGTTACTTATTTGATTATAGGGAAAATGTGCAGATAGACCCTTTAAGTTGTAGCCCTTATATAGTATAACTCCTCTTACTTACTGTGTGTGCAATTAAACCTCCGAACTCAAAAAAATCGTGCAATTAGGCCCCTGACCAAACCGCGTTATCTACTGGTAGTCAAACTTTTTTTTATTTTATTTTATAGTAATTTAAAAGTGGGGCCCACCATTAGCGTGTTACAACAGTGGATAAAAAAAGTTTGAGACGGGTGCCAAGGTGGAGATTAAGCTTTGAGGTGCTTGGTTTCCGGCGGCGATTCTTCGAGATTTGGGGAATGGGGCGTATTTGGTCGAGATGAAGGATAAAAATGGCGAGATGGTTGAAGTTGAAGTCGATTTTGGGTCATATTAGGCCTTGCCCTCCCATTTTTAGAGAGAGAAAGTTTGGGACTTGGTAAAAAGTGGATGCGTTCATCGATTTTGGGTGGAGGAGTGGATTGATAAAGGAGAAGAGGTTGATAAGAATGAATACATTGTGTTTTTTGAGCTCACGAATTGGAATAGACTGTTAAAACAGTCGGAATTGAGGCTCCATATGGATTGGCGGGATGGGAAATGGTTCATTTGCGGCGGCGGCACAACGCAGAATGATTCAGGGGAAAAACACAACTCCCAAATGCGGCGGACTCCATCTCCAATTCATGGCTCAACTTTGCTGCAATGGGATGATGGCTCAACTCTGATGCAATGCCGATGGGCATTAAACTCAAAAAGAAGAAGAAAATTGCGTGTTGCGAAAAACTACAAACCCCCAAATGAGAATGCAAATCAAGAAAACGAGCAGATTCTTGGCCGCCAATTGATCGATGGAGCCAAATTCCGCTGTGGTAGTAGCAGAATCGATTGAGCCGCGGGAGCATAACCTATTGCCCTTTGTGAAGCGCAATGCAGTTTGGGAAGCCGTGGAGTCGATGGAGGTGTTCAGGAAGATGCCGCATTTCTAGCCCCTGCGCTTCAACAAGGAGCGGGAGCGCGAGGGGCTGGCCATAGGCTGCATGGTGACCTTCTCCGACTTGGTGGAGATGGCTCGCAACTTGAAGTTCAGCAACCCCAGAAGCGTGGTGGACGAGCTGCACCAGACGCTGCTCGATCTTGAGGCACACGGGTTCGAAGCTGGGACGGTGAGGGAGCTTGTGGTGAAGCTGGTGGCGGCCAAGGAGGAGGAGTAGAGGCTTGTGTGTGAGGCGAAGAGGATCAAGGATGAGATTGAGGAGCGCGGGTGCAGGAGGATCAAATGCGGGAGCTCAACGAGCAGATCGGGATGCTCAATTGTAAAATTATAAAATACATAAAATTATAAAATTTAAAAAAAAAAAAAAGTTTGATGAACCGTAGATAACACCGTTTGGTCAGAGGCGCCTAATTGCACGGTTTTTTTTAGTTCGGGAGTTTAATTGCACACACCGTAAGTAAGAGAGGTTATACACTATAAGGGCTACAACTTAAAGTGTGTATCTGCACCTTCTCCCTTGATTATATTTAGACACCTCTTGTAATTCTAATTCAAAAAAACTTATACACCTATTCAAAGTGGCTATATATTACTTTCCACCCTTATAATTTTGTCGAAATATTGATTCGAGGAAGAATCTATATAATAGGAGTTTTTTTTCTCCATTTTTTCCGTTTCTTTTTCTCTCTTTTCTTTCATCAATTTTTTCACTATTTTTTATTGTTCATTTTTTATATTTTAATTATTTTCTTAGCATCGTCAAATTTGATCCATGAAAAAATATTTAATATACATTTTAAATTTAATATAGTATAAAAATCATGAAAAAGTGAATTTATATAATAGGAGATTTTTTTTTTCTCCATTTTTTCCATCTCTTTTTCTCTCTTTTCTTCCACCAATTTTTCCACTATTTTTTTAATTTTTCTTTTTTATATTAATTAAAATAGGATTTTATTAAAAAAAGGGAAAAAAACGAAGAAAAAACAACAGAACCTAAACCCTTGAATGCACAGAAACGCAGACTAAGGGCCGAGCCTCGTTAAAACCTCAGGTAGAGGAAAAAGAGTACTCGTCTATATGAAGAGAAGGTGTTAGAAGTGGAATTGAGAGAATCTCAGAAACTCCGGCCGCACCATCGTTCCTAGATAATCTCGGCTTCTCAACACAAGAAAAAAACCCAAATAAAATAGAACACAAAGGAAAAAGAGTCAAAAACGAAAAAGCAAAAGAAACGGCAATCGGAAGAACCTCAGCCGGTAATACGCCGTCGCTGAGGCCCTCTACCAGACCGCCGAAACGCAAGAAAAAGAGGCCAAACAGCCGGTGATGCGCCGTCGCTGAAGACCTATTTCTTGGAAGAAGAAAACCGCTGACAATCTCGCAACAAGAAGCGTCCTCAAGAAACATTCCAATCAAAAAATCGAGCCCTCCCCCTACATCTGAGGTAGATACGTCCCAGAAGAATTAAAAACACGGGTAAGGTAGTCGAATCGGCCGGTTTGATGCCGTCGCCGAAGACATATCCTTCCCGAAATAGTCTCCCATCTCCAAAGTCTGATACTTAGCTCAACCCAACAGACCAGCATCCTCTCATCCCCTGAGCTGTAACGCCGCCCGCCAGTTGTATGAAGAAAACCCGCAATGAGAGGCCGAAATCTCAACCATCCCCAGATCACCACCAAATGCCAAGGAGTAGTCATCAAGCCACAACAAACGCTGTCCAAGAGCTGCGGCAACACCTTGAGGATGAAGCCCCTGCCCGCATGCCCACCAGCTGTTCGAAGAAAATCCGCAGAAGCTCTACTACTGCCGAAACAGCAGCGCAAAAAGCTACCCCAAAAAAAAAACAATCAATGCTTGATTCGGACATGACTGTGGGTCGCCATGTCTTTGACCACGGCATGTTTGATTTCGTCTCGAGCATAAGGCCACCATCCTTCCGGCATCGCCGGATTAGCCATCAGATCAGCTACACAATTTCCTTCTCGAAAAATATGCGACACATGCACCGAGAATTCCTCCAAAAGCCGAAGGGCCTTCTTCCAAGCTGCCATGAAACGCCAGGGAACGTCTAGCGACCTAGCCTCCAACAGACGAACAATATAAGCAGAGTCCTCTTCAATCCACAACATTAGCCAACATCTTTGATGCGCAATTGTAATAGCATAAATCACGGCAAGGAGTTCTGCCTCAAAGGCAAAACCCGTTCCACCTTTAAAGTGGTAACAGCCCCGGACCCAGCCCCAATGATCCCTGAAAACACCACCAGCTGCAATGCTTCCCGGAGCACCCATCGCAGAACCGTCTGTATTAACTTTCATCCATTGTCCCACCGGAGGCCACCAATGGACTTCAATCATAACCGGTGGAGGAGCAGCACGAGTGGACACCCCAATACTTCGTAAAATTAAATAATCCGACCAAGTATTATTAGAGGTACCAATTTTGGAAAAATGAGCATCAATTTCTTTGAAAGCCACCTTAATAAAACGACTGACATCCCGTGGTTAGAAGTTTTTATCTTCAAAAGTAACTTGATTACGACAATCCCAAATCTTCCATAAAATATTGATGACCCCCGCTTTCCAGAACGAATTAACCAACGGGCTGAATTGAGCATTCCATGCAGTGACAAGGAAATCATGAATGTCCACATGATGCATATACTCGGTCTTCTGAAACCACTCCAAGAACTCGCGCCAAACCAGTTTTACCGCCGAACAGTTCCAAAACAAATGGCTTAAAGATTCTTCTTCCGTACCACAGAGAGCACATCTATTCGGCCCCATCATCATGCCATGACGGATTAGAAGATCTTGTGTAGATAAGCGCCTATGAATAATTCTCCAAGTAAGCAGAGATCTACGCTCCGGGATAAACTTTTCCCAAATCCAACGGCCCCAGCACACTTTGAGAAAACAATGACTATTGGCCGCAAACACCAAAGCAGCCGAAACCTCACCAGAGAGCGACAGTTTCCAGAAGCGCTGATCTTCTTCCTCACCAAAGGGGATGAGCAGAATATCCACAACAATATCCGAACAATGAATAATAAAGTCCTCCGTGAAATGCCAAACCCCGTCGAAAAAAATAGTCCTCAATCGCCTGGTTGAGGAAGTCATGCATAAAAACAGGGATATTCAGCTTATCAACGAGCTTATAACCCAACCAATCATCTTTCCAAAAGTATGTAGTCGACCCCTTGCCCACATAAGAATAAGAATTCTCAACAAGATGATTCACATGTTCCCGAGTGCCCGTTCAGAAAGGAGAAGAGGCAATGCTGATAACATGCTGAAAATAGAAAAAGACAAAAAAAAAAAAAAAAGCAAAACAAAAAGAAGAAGAAAAGGAAGAGAGAATAGCGTAAGGGATAAATTTACAGGAGCGTATTATTATGAGAACAAAGCATCTCTATTTATAGAGAGATACAATGTCTTCATCTATACTAGGAAATGCATATTTACAACAAAAATTCAATTGTTGCAATCCTATTTACCACTAACGATAGCACGTTCATTTTAAATTTAACAAAGAAATCCATAAAAGTTAAATCAATTGCCCAAAAAATTTCTGTCAAAACTTTATTAATATCACTATTAATAATGATTAATTTCATTATTAATTACATTATATATATATATATATATATATATATATATAGGGTTAGGTTCTACTGATAATTTGAATTTTCATGAGAAATGAGAATAATGAACAAAATTATAAATATATGAATATAGAAATATAACTAATGAAATAACGTATATATTTAATATGTTGAAAATCTCATCACCTCCAAGATTCCAATCCCAAATCAAAATGTTTGTTCATAAAAATTATTATTAACATGTTCATCAAAGTGAAAGAACTTGTTCACGACTGTTAAGACGAATTCTCAAGTCTCACACTACATGTGAATTCTCAATAGATCATTTCTATATACATATATGTATATGTAATTAATTTGTTTAAAGAATTTCTATATTCAATTAATTATAACCTAATTTAGTGTCAATCAATAGATTTCAATTTTAATTTTAATAATTTGTGTGGATATTCTCATACTTCTTTATTTAAAGATAATTAAATTAGATATAAAACTACCAAACATCTTATAAGTGTAGATATTCACATATGTATGGGCCTATATTAAAATGTGATAGTCAAATCAAATGTATATGATTTTACTATAATTTGTGTAACTAATTTACTATATTTTCATATATAATGTTATAATAATTATGAATCTGAAATATAATATTTGGAATTTGATTTTATCTATATAATAACAGAATGATAGCAAAATTATTTTCCCACATTTGCAAATATAGTTTTTTTTTGGCAAAATAACTTACTATTGTTGGAAAGTTTAATTGTTTGTTGGCCAAATTTGATCAAAATAATTTATCCATTTAATGCATAAAAAATATTTAATCCTTGCTCATCTATTTTAATATAATTGTTTTTAGGCGGTACTTGTTACTCCCCCGTCCTACTAAAAATAACATGTATTTCATTTTGGACTGTCCCATTATAAATGGTCTGTTTCCATAAATAACAAAATTTAACCTTTAAAAAAGTGTAGGCCTACAATTTTTAACCAATTTACACATTCTCTTAATTTACATGCCCAAAAGTTTTGTGCCACTTATAGTGGAATAAATGGAGTATTATTTTATCAAAATACAAATTTTTAAATTAAACTATATATTCATTGAATATAAAAATAGTATATATATATATATATATATATAATATTAACACACTCTCTCTCTCTCTCTCACACACACACATGTGTGTGTGTGTATATATTAGTAGATTTTTTTGTATGTTATTTTAATATATATTATATCAGCTTTGATTTTGTCATGTCAATTTTGATTTAGGAGAAATCAAAATTAAGGGTAAATTTCAGAATGAGCTAAAATTTAGAGAATATGCACTCATATAGCCATATTGGAGATTGGAACTCAATATTAGGCCCTTCATCTTGAAAACACAAATTTTGGCAATTTTTTGCAATTTCGAACTGTATTGCCCTTAATTTGAGCAGATCGGATCAAGTTGGATGTGGGTTTGAGTGGTACTTTTGGCACTAATGTTATAATTTGTGCCAAAATTAAGTACCAAATTGCTTAGAACAAAAAAATATCAAGTAATTTGGTACTTTTGGCACTAATATTGTCATTTGTGCCAAAAGTACCAAATTGCTTGATTTTTTTTTATTTTTTATTTTTTAAATTTCTGTTGGTACTTTTGGCACTAATATTCTCATTTATTCTAAATAATTTGATACTTTTGGAACAAATTATAATATTAGTGTCAAAAGTACCAAATTATTTAGTGTTTTTTTGTTTTGCTTTCTGTTGATACTTTTGGCACAAATTATAACATTAGTGCTAAAAGAATCACTGCGTGCCCACCGATCCCATCCGCCCAGCGGAATACAGTTTGAAATTGTAAAAAATGGTCAAAATGTGTATTTTTAAGATAGATGGCCAAATATTGAGTTTCATTGCTCAATATGACTATCTCAAAAGTTGACTCTAAAATTTATGTATTTACATTACAATTTTATAGAGTCGAAAAATAACTAAAATTCACTAATAGTTTTTGAATTTACAACCAATTAACGTCTCGAAAAAATATGTTGTGAAATACAGATTTATAAAAAGTAATTGAAAGTTCCAAAATTTCTTTATAGACTAATAGAGAATTTGAAAGAAAAAATATCTAGATGTTTTGGTGGAAATTTTAAGTAACTAATAATAATCATTAGATTAAAAAGATTTTGTCAAGATCTTGGTCATTCATTTGATACGCCTCCAACTATAAGACGATTGTATCTTCATTTTAACGCTACTATTTTTGTTAGAGGTATTTTATATAATATATAAGAACTTATTGAGTATTATTTTCTAACTATAAAACATTCTAAAAAATATAATTTTTTTTACTATTTTAATTAAGTAGGTAACACATTGCATCGGACGGCAGTAAAACTCATAAATAATGACATTTTGATATTTTTACACAATTTAAAATTTTTAAAATAATAAAATACAGTGTGGCCCGTGGATCGCACATGAGTGCATACTAGCATAATATAAACAAGAACAATAAAGTAAAACAAGAGAGTAACAATAGAATTATAGAGCAAGAGAAATGAATTTAACACATAAAGAATGGAGGAGAATTAGAAGCAGAAGAGAAGAGAGTGTAAAATTGTTAACACAATGGGATCGTTTAGAAGGTGGAAGAAGGGGGGTATTTATAGATAAAATTGGGTGGGAGAAATCTGAATTTGAATTTGAATAAAAAAATTAATTTAAATTTCGGCAGAAATCGTCAGTTTTGGGTGGAAAGCGCCAGTTAACCGCTCAAAATCGGCGGTTTCTGCCTTCAACATCGTGCGTCTGCCGCCTAGCCCCTGCCGCACCAGTGCCTCATCTGTCATGTCGGGCCTGCCAGTTTTCAGGCCGAACTGCCGAGCTGCGATTCAAAATATCTCGGCCCTGAACCGTGTTAGCAGTTTCGGTTTCGAAACCGGCACGCAGTCAATGGTCCGGGCCGGAACTGTTGACCACGGGTCGGTTCGGGCCCAAACCACCGGTTTTAGTTTAATTGTGGCAACACTAGGTGAAAGTGGACGTAAACCTGTTATTGGATCATCAGGCGCCGATGGCCATAAATCATAAACGGTCAAATATCCTAAGGTCAGGCTTCACTGTAGAGCCATGATCATGTCATAAAGAAAATAGACCTTAACCCTAATCCAAATTAGAATAAAATCAACCCACAATCTAAATTTGTTTATTTTAATTTGGGTCAGGTGTTGCATCCGCGGTCTATTTGCTTTATGATATGATTATGACTCTCTAGTGAATCCCACATTAGGATATTTGTCTATAGCCCAAGGTGCCTGATGATTCAATGATAGGTTTATGTCTATTTTCACCTCCATCGGCATCACCATTTAATACAGTAATTATTACTCCCTCAAAGAGTGTGCGGTGAAGTGAAGGGCATGGATTTTAATAAAATAGTTGGAAGTTATGATTTTAGTGTTAAATGGTCCCACAAAGAGTAGTATTGGGCCCACCAAATTGTAAAAGTCAAGCGTGAGTATTTTGTAAATATTGAGTATGAATGAGGTTTAAATTATAAGGGGTTTCTAAAAAAGAAAAACACACAATCTTTGTGGACGGACTAAAATAGTAATAAACACACATAAACCTTAAACCTTATATATCTATTAAAATTTTGTTTTATTTATTAGGCGACGCAGATTTCGCCAACACTTCACTCCAATTTGGATAGATTTTGGCCAAATTTGAAGTCTTCCGACCACACATGGTGTATTTAGCGGAATTGACGAGGCCTGTTATTTTGATATAGCCTTAGTATATATTTTAATAAAAGTTTTATTTTATTTATTAGGCGACAACATTCCGATTGCACTTCGTTTCGATATGAATCGAGTTTGGTCGAATTTGTATGGATCAAATAATATTACATTTTGGCCGCAATAATGAAATAGGTACGGTGTTTATAACGGATTTGGCAGCGTCACTTATTTTGAGTAAGGCTGGGAAAATATACCGAAAATTCGGTATATCAGCCAAATCGTACCAAAAAATATTGTAAAATACCAAACTTAGGTATACCGGACTTTTTGGTAAGGTATGATACCGTACCAAAGATTTTCGATAAAGTAAAGGTATGAGTTTTTTCAAATATCGGGGTATAGCAGTGTATATCGGTACCGTAGTATATACAAAAAAATCAATAAATATCGTATTAAAGGTATATACCGGAACAAGGTATGATACCATACTATTGTTATACTGGTATATACCGTCTAACGATATGTACCACTAATGCAGTATGATACCTTTGCATGGTATACCGCAATTTACAGTATATACCGGTAATACGGTATCATACCTTGTGCGGTATGATACCGCAATTATCGGTATACCAAAAATTACGATATATACCGTATCAAAATCTATATTTTTAATATATATATATATATAGGGGTGGGAATGGGCTACCATGAGAGCACATCTTAAAATAAGAAATATGAGCAATTTTTAATAAATGAATTTTATGTAGAACACGTATGAATTCGCTGTATAAAGGTATGAATTGTGAAAAATAAATTTTTGCTACCTTTGTGATTCGAACTCAGGACCATAAATCCATCCAACAGGATTACGAATCAACCGTAGATCTTGATGATCTAAGGGCTGAAAATGATTCTTATTTTATATTTTAAGAAATGCTCTTATTTTAGCCATTCCCTAGAGCACCTCTTAAAATAAGAAATAAGAACTAAGGAAAATGTATGAATTTTATGTAGAACACGTATGAATTCGCTGTATAAAGGTATGAATTGCAAAAAATAAATTTTTGCTACCTTTGGGATTCGAACTCAGGACCATGAATTCATCCAACAGGATAATGAATCAACCGTAGATCTTGATGATCTAAGGGCTGAAAATGATTCTTATTTTATATCTTAAGAAGTGTACTTATTTTAGCCATCCGCTATATATATACATATATATATATATATATATATATATATATATATACACTTTTAAAAGTATTGATTAATAATATTGTAGAATGATGTATACAATCTATTGTAGTTTATTATACAATTTAACACTATAATATATGAATATACACGTATGAGAATATATCTAACTTATAACATATAATGTAGTTTATTATAATATATGAATATACATACATGTATTAGAGAGAATATAAATATAATCAAACTATATAAAAATAAATAAAATGTAATATATAATTTATATAATTTAATATAATCGAATTATCACATTGTTTATACTAACATTATAATATTATTAGTATAGAATTACCTTATATGAGCTACATAGTTATAATATACATATATGTGAATATGGTATTGTAGACTTGTACTAATTTGAAATTATTGAGACATGAATAAACTTTGTGTAGTTAATTATTTTATTGTGTTTGAGTTTATTGTAGTTATTATATTTGTTAGATGTTGTTCATTAGGTAAGCATGTCTGAAAAAATAAGTTATCGGTAATGCCGTATCGAAACTTATCAATTTTAATATACCGATTATTTTGGTATATCGTAAAAGTACGGTATACTGAAATATGATACGGTATACTGAAACACGGTAAGATATACCGAAACAAAAGTACGGTAAAGGTATAAGATTTTTTCATACCGTACTTTAATTAAGGTATACCGGATTAAGGTAAACTGTAGGTAAATATAAGGTAAAGGTATGCGATTTCTTTATAACGAATGTAAAGGTAAGGTATAAGGTATAAGGTATGAGGAATTTAGTAAGATATACCATACCGTCCCACCCCTAATTTTGAGCTAGCGATACGGTTATATAAAGGGTTGTATAATTTGTACCTGTTGAGTCATCCCACGTTATCATATATAGTCCGTAAATGAAGACATTCAGAATGTGTTTAACAAATAACTAAATGATATTAGGTCATCGTTCTAAGAGCACCTCCAGCGCGCGAGGCGAAGGAGGCGTCGATCCGCGTCGCTGGAGAGGCTCCCGCGCTGGAGACCCAGCCAGATGCGAAGCCGTGGCGAGGCAGAGACCTGGGGCGAAGGCTGAAAAATTCTCCTGCGTGGATGCCACGCGCGTGAAATAAGAAAAAAAAAATTGAAGAGCGAATTGAAATTTGCAGAGCGGCTGGGTGGGGAAGGAGGGGAAGAAGGAAGGGAAAAAAAGCTGGGTGGGGTGGGGTCGGTGGGGTTTCAAAAAAAAATTTCTTTTAAAATCCTATTTATTTTAGTTAATGTAATATTGAATATTTCAATTTTTAAAATCCTATATTTTTTTATGTATTTTTTTATTATTTAAATTATGTAATATTTTTTATTGTAATGTTTGAATTTTATTTTTAATAAAAAATTGAAATTTTAAAATTAAAGTGTAGAATTGAGGATTTTATTTTAAAATTGGAGTTGAAGGAGCACATTTGGTCTCGTTTTGATCCGATTGAGCCCTAGAAAATTATTGTAATTTTTATTTTATTATTATATATTTAAATTATGTCTTTAAATTATTGTAATATAGAATTTTAATTTTAATAAAATTTAAATTTTAAAAATAAAAGTGTAGAAATATGATTTTTGTGGAAATGGGGATTTAAGCACTCACCTAAGACAATGCATTGGAGAGGGGTGTGTCTTAGGTGGGGCCCACTCCTAAGACACCCCTCTAAGACACCACCATTGGAGGTGCTCTAATTGAGGGATGTTTAGAACAAGAATTGTCATGGATGAGTAATTGGATCAAATCATAATTAACATTATTATAACTAAGTATCAAAAAATACTTTTGGAGTCATTGAGGAAGATTAGTTGCAATAAAATGGAAGTTTGATTCTGCGGTTAACCTTAAAAATAACAATCGGTTAGAGCTTAAACATGTTGTATTTATATTTATTGTTGAAGGGGTTTAATTACATGGAGTTGGTCATCATGAGAATCCTTATTTTTCGAATGTATCAATATTGCATTAAACATATAAAACTATTACGTTTGCTATTAAATGTAATTGCTTTTAATTTTTCCAATAACAGTTAATTTGATTGTTTGTGAATGCAATGACTGTATATATGTAATACTAATGTTCTTATATTCTCATAAAAAATAAGATTTTTCATTTGAATCTACTCTCAAATACACCATTCTAGTAGTATATCATACTTAATTGTTAGTATTTCAAAAAGTTATATACCTTAGCTTTGATTTTACCAACCTATTACTAGTTAATAGAAGTAAAATTAAATGATAAAAAAATAAATATATACCTTAATTGGATAAATAAAGCCTAGTCCATAATTGCAAAATTGAATTAAAACATATAAAATTGAAATTAGATTAAAAATATACTCTATCTATCTACAAAAAATAGTTCATTTTTGCCGTTTTGGGATGTCCATAAAAATTAATCCATTTCCATTTATAGAAACTATCTATCACATTGATGGGTCTCATTCTTCACTCACAAGACAATTAATTATCATTATGAGATCATTTTCCACTCATAATACAATAACTATTTTTATTAAAATACGTGTCGTATCTTACTAGCACCATTTTTTGTGGGCAGAGAAAATATATATAATAAAAAAATGAAATTAAAACATAAGATGGGACACCAAATATGGCACTCTATATCTCAACTCCAGTTTCAACCATCCCCATCTTATCTATACTAACAGAAAAATAGATTAAGGCAGTCTAAGGCATAACTTTTGAATTGCCTATTTTACCCATGTTATATACTCCCTCCGTCCACCAATCAACTACCCATTTGATGGTCGGCACGGAAACTAAGAAAGCTGAAAAAGGTGGTGTAAAAGTGGTGTAAAAGACTAAAAGGGTAGTGTTAATATATTTTTATTACTTTTACTAATCTTTCATTAGCTATTTAACATAGATTATGCCTTGACTTATTAAAGTGTTCTTTTTTTTATAAGCTATTTCTTTCTTTCTTTTTTTACTCTTTAATTAAATAAATTGAAAATTCAGAAAATAAATAAACTGGAAATAAATAAATAAATAAACTGAAAATTCGAAAACAAATAAATAAATAAATTAAAAACTGGAAAATAATTTTTTTAGAAAATAAATAAACTTAAAGTTCGAAAATAAATAAATAAATAAACTGAAAATTCAAAAAATAAATAAACTGGAAATAAATAAATAAATAAACTGAAAATTCGAAAACAAATAAATAAATAAACAGAAAATTCAGAAAATAAATAAACTGGAATTAAATAAATAAATAAACTGAAAATTCGAAAATAAATAAATAAATTAAAATCTGGAAAATTATTTTTTTAGAAAATAAATAAACTGAAATTAAATAAATAAATAAACTGAAAATTCGAAAATAAATAAATAAATAAATAAAAATCTGGAAAATTATTTTTTTAGAAAATAAATAAACTTAAAGTTAGAAAATAATTAAATAAACTGAAAATTTAGAAAATAAATAAACTGGAAATAAATAAATAAATAGACTGAAAATTTGAAAATAAATAAATAAATAAACTGAAAATTCAGAAAATAAATAAAATGGAATTAAATAAATAAATAAACTAAAAATTCGAAAATAAATAAATAAACTGAAAATTCAGAAAATAAATAAACTGAAAATAAATAAATACACTGGAAATAGATAAATGAATAAATAAACTGGAATTAAAATTTTCAAAAAATAAATAAATAAATAAACTGAAAATTGAAAAATAAATAAACTAAAAATTCGAAAATAAATAAATAAACTGAAGATTCAAAAAATAAATAAACTGGAAATAAATAAATAAATAAATAAATAAAATGGAATTAAAATAAATAGAAAATAAATAAATAAATAAACTAAAAACTGAAAAATAAATAAACTGGAAATAAATAAATAAACTGAAAATTCGAAAATAAATAAACTGGAAATAAATAAATAAATAAATAAACTGAAAATTCGAAAATAAACAAATAAATTAAAATCTGGAAAATTATTTTATTTAGAAAATAAATAAACTGGAATTAAATAAATAAATAAACTTAAAAATCGAAAATAAATAAATAAATAAATTAAAATCTGGAAAATTATTTGTTTTAGAAAATAAATCAACTTAAAGTTCGAAAATAAATAAAATAAACTGCAAATTCAGAAAATAAAATAAACTGAAAATTCAGAAAATAAATAAATAAATAAACTGAAAATTGAAAATTAAATAAACTGGAAATTCAGAAAATACATAAACTGGAATTAAAATTTTCAGAAAATAAATAAATAAATAAACTGAAAACTGGAAAAAAAATAGAAAATAAATAAACTGAAAATTAAAATATATATATATATATATATATATATATATATACTGAAAATTTCGAAAATAAATAAACTGGAAATTTAAAATATCTTACTCCATTTAATTAACATCAAAATTAGATTAAGTAGATAAGTAATGGTAGAGTGTGGTCGGTCCAATTGGTAAAGTGTAGTAATTTAAAAAGTAAGGGAGGGGTATATGTGTCCAAAAAGCAGAGTAGGTAGTTAATTGGTGGACAAAATTTTAGAGGCAAATGGGTAGTTGATTGGTGGACGGAGGGAGTATTTCTTATTATATTTATAAAATATAAATCTTTTTTGATATACATTTATTTATCACCCAAATCTATAAAAAAATACTTATTTTGCATTAGAAAAGAGTCTTAGGTACAACATGTGGATTGCCTATTTTACCCTTATTATATATTTTATTTTAAGGTTATATTACATATTATATATTTATAAGAATATATAATAATTAATTAGATATTACACTAATTCTATGCGATATATATCTATAACTATTGATAAGGCTTATAAATAAATATATTCATCCAATAAATTATCTAATAAAAGTAATGAATTAATAGATTTTTTTAGATAATAGATTATCAATTAAAATAACATTAATTACACGTACAACGTACGTTCTTTATGCTAGTATATATACCTAAATTTGCACTTTTATTTTCTACAGTGAAATCAAGCTCAAGATTAAATTGCTGAGCACGATTGATTCAACAATTCAACGGCTGCTGTTTTCTTCGGCAATTACGCATTAAGATGGAGGAATAGTAAACTTCTAAGTTCCGCATTAAAAAGAAAAACATGCAAATGGCAAATTTATATAATCACTGAATAAAATAAAGCACAAGTAGTAAAATAATGTGCCGGCGGAGTGGTAAAGGCCGTCCAAAATCTCACACATTAGGCGCCAACACAAAAAACAGGTGAAGTATGTTAAGTATAACCAACAACAACAAGTCCTCTTCCACCACCACCACCACCACCGCACCAATGTCCGCCGCCGAAATCCTCTCGCACACGGCCCTCTTCCTCTCGGAAACCGTATCCCAACCCGAGCTCCGCCGCCAGCTCCACTCCACCTTCCTGGAGAGAGTCCCCACCGCACTCGCAAAGCCACTCGGCTTCGCCTCCCAAACCGTGGAGACGGCCATTTGCAGCAGCAGCCCCTCCGTCCGCGCGTCGTCCCTCCGCCTCGCCGAGAAGCTCCTCTCATCCAACCCGGCCAACCCCTTCTCCTCCTTCCTGCTCTCCCTCGTCCACCACATCTCCCACCGCGCACTCGACGCCGCGCTCAGCCTGCTCGACGTCTTCGAAGCCGAGCCGTCCCTGTCCCGCCTCGAGATCGCGCCGTTTCTCTTTCAGGAGCTCTTTCTCGTCCATTTCGCTCAGATTCTCGAATGGTACGACCGCCAGAGATCCAACATCCTCGATTCCGGCAACGCCCAATCCATCTTGTCGGAGATGAACGGCGGGCAGGCTTCGGCGCTCAAGGATTTGGAGAGGGACTACGAGGTTTTGCTGGAAGACAACTGCAGGATTTTCGCACAGTATATGAAGCAAGTGCTGCGAAGCCGAGAGGAAGTGATTTTCCCACCTGCGATACTACTGTTTCGCAGAGGTGAAAGTGAGGATGGTGGCGATCAACATCATATCAGAAACCAAGGATTCGAGTCGCCAAACAGACGGTATAATGTAATGCATGCTTTATTTATCTTCAACCTTAATTTTTTATTCATTTCCTCATAATTTATCTCTAGATGTGGCATGCACTCCAAAAATACATCGTCTGGATTCACTTGCAGATCTTATAATTACATTCATATTAGTAATTACGGGTTTGTGTTACATTTTTATTAATAAATAAGTTTCAAATATAATTAATTGATCTGTTAGTAACAATAATTTGTGCAAGTCTTTTTAAGTACATGGAATCTTGTTTGAAATATAAAAGAGAAGAATCGCTTTCAGAAAATAATAAAGGAGCCCCTGATAATCTGATATTATATCTAGAGTTTATAAGAATTTTCTTACCTAATTAATATCTTATAGTATAATAAAATAAAAAAAAGGACCATGAGACGTGACCTAGCGTTCTCATGGAAAAAGGTTACTAGTTGGTAGAACACAATGAAAGGCATCGACACAAAAAAAATTAAAAAGAAAAGAAAAGCACTACTATTCAATAAGTAGTAGTCATTAATTAGTGTCTAATTTAATTAGGTACAAATTAGTCAAAATTCTGTGCTGTCACCCTATTTGTTTATGCCCCGTTGCACCTTTCGTTCTGGACAAAATATTCCCCAAAAATTGTGCTTGTTCTTGTTTGGCGTCCCCCAAAATCAACTAAAATAAAAAGAAGAGAAGGTCAAACAGTGTATAAATTCATCATTTCATTTAAGATTAACGTGTGGTTAGTTGTGTTGCACTTGCAGCCAATATGGTGTGAATTAGAAGACAGATCATTCGAATCAAAGACGACAGATTCCAAGAGACTCTCCAAGTTCCCATCCCTCTGCCCAGTCAGAGTATCTGCCGAGGTCCTGATGAATCAAATCCCATCTCGCCAAAATGATGATTCCCAAACCCAAGATAAGGTATTAATGAATCGATGATACCAACAATATAATTAATGAAAACGCAACAGATGGCAAGCTACTTAAATATTCCAAGAGGTTGATCAAGTTACATGTCGTGTAGGAAAACATCCAGAAACCGGCATTGTTTGACTCCACAAAGAAGCAGCAGCAGAGCAGAAAACTAAGCGATCGACGGTAGGAAATATATCCATCACAATTACTGAAAAACAAAATACATATTCGTATATTTGGATTAAGGCTAGTTGATTGCTCAGTTGCGTGGATGATTCTTCAATGGAAGAAGCAAGCAGTTGCAATGCCCCAAAAGACTTCGTGTGCCCCATCACGACGCGCATATTCGAGGATCCCGTGACGCTGGAGACAGGGCAGACCTACGAGAGAGAGGCCATTCAAGAATGGGTCGAAAGAGGAAACTCGACATGCCCCATCACGCGCCACAAGCTGCACAGCTCCGACCTGCCCAAGACCAACTACGTGCTCAAGCGCCTCATCGCCAGCTGGCGGGAGCGCAACCCCTTCCCTTCCGTCTCGCCCAAGAGCGTCATCACCACCGCCGACGGCGCCATCGCGGCCGACCTCAGGCTCGCCATCGCGGACGTCTGCACCTCCGAGGTGCTGCGTGAGGCCGAGGCCGCGGTGCTCAGGATCGGGCGCTGCTGGAGGGAGGGGGCCCTCGAGCAGCACCAGATGCTGGCCATGCTCGCCAAGCCGCCCGTCATCAACGGCTTCGTGGAGATGCTGCTCAACTCTGTGGACGAGCAGGTGCTGAGAGCCACCGTGTTCCTTCTGAGTGAGCTCGGGTGGCGAGACGACAATGTGGTGCAGACGCTGACGAGAGTGGACTCGGACGTGGAGAGCATTATCCAGTTGTTGAAGAAGGGCGTGGTTGAGGCTGTTGTGCTGGTGTACCTGTTGAGGCCGTCGGCGACGAGCCTCGTGGAGATGGAGCTGCCGGGATATCTGCTGGATACGCTCAACAGTGATGAGGAGGTTGAATATAAAATGTTTATGGAACCCAAAGCAGCTGCAGTGCTTCTGCTGGCGCGCATTCTTGGTCAATTGCAAGGCAGTGGTGCACAGATAGTTAGGAGCATTGTTTCCACCGGAGCAATAGACAAAATCGTGGAAGCTTTACAGACTGAGCAAAGGGTTGGTGCTGTTAGTATTTTGCTGAGATGCATTTTGGAGGATGGCAAGTGCAGGAACATAGTAGCTCGCAAAGCGGAGTTAGCTTCTCTCTTGGAAATTCTCTTTCAGCTCAGTGATGGAGAACGCCTGCAGGTCATCCATTTCTTTTCCGAGCTAGTTAAGTTGAACAGGTATATATTGCTCTCCGCCCTAACTTCCTTTACGTAAAATACTGGGATTAATCATAGTTTATGTCCCCAATTTCCAGCATTTTTTAAGAAATCTCTTCGACTCGTGTTTTCACTTTAATTAGGAACAATCAATTTTGAAAGAAGATTGATATAAACCACGTCCTAATGATAATGATGAGTCACTTTGATGAATTCTTAGGTCGATAATAATTCAACTAATCCCTAAAGAATCCGGCGAGGGGTACATAAATAAAATGTTTTCCAAAATTGAGGGTTTTTACAGCCGTGAATTGTGAACATTTTATGAAAAAATGTTGAAAGTTATGATTAACCCTAAATATTGCATAAACTAAGCAGATTTTAAACTCCACAGGAGGAATTTGAATGAGAAAATCTTGCGCACCTTAAAAGATGAGGGTACGTTCAGCACAATGCACACCCTTCTTATATACCTACAAAATGCCCTCCCGGATCAGTCTCCGATTGTGGCCGGACTTCTTCTGCAACTCGATCTTCTGGTACGTATGTTTCTATATATCTGTGTTGTGTTATGTGTGTGTGAGAGAGAGAGTTTAAGCATTAGCTCTACCGTTTCAGGAGGAGCCAAGAAAGATGAGCATATACCGAGAAGAGGCTATAGATGCTCTTCTTTCTTGTCTGAGAAACTCAGAATCCCCAGCTGCACAAATCTCTGCTGCAGAGACAATATTGTCCCTGCAAGGAAGGTTCTCTTATTCAGGAAAGTCTCTTTCCAGAGCCATTCTCCTCAAACGCGCAGGCCTCGAGAGGAGCTATGTAGCATTCATGCGAAGGGATCAACGTCGCCACAACATATCTTCTAATGCCCAAGACACCATGGTCAGATCATCTTGCTACCTCTAATTTGTAACCTTCTCCTAAACACTTGAGATATTTGATGAAGTTGGTCACCATATGTATAGGAAGATGAGAAAGCTGCTGAAGAGTGGGAAAGAAAAGTGGCTTTTTACCTTGTGAGCCATGAGTTCGGCCTAGTGTTTGAGGGTCTCGCACAAGGCCTGAGAAGCAACAACGAGGAGTTGAACTCGGTGTGCTTCATGGCTGCGACATGGCTGATATACATGCTCTCGATTCTCCCGGATACAGGGATAAGAGGAGCAGCACGCGTGTGTCTGCTCGACCACTTCGTCTCCATCTTCAAATCGGACAAGAATATCGAAGAAAGGGCACTCTCCATGCTTGGCCTCAACAGTTTCATCAATCACACCGGTTTGTTGCATCTCTTTACTTTTGATTATTTCATCATCTGATGATAGATTTACATGAGTAAATGTTTTCAGAAGGGTTGCAAGATCTAGCAGGTCATACCAAAGACATTCTGAAAGGACTGAGGGAGCTCAAGAAATCCTCTGCCATGGCGTTTGAGATGCTCAAAGTCTTCTCACAAGAGCACGACAACAGCGCCGTAAATTTTCTTGCTTGCTCACGATTTCTAACAATGTACATCTTTAATCAGGATGATGTTTGCAGGATATTTGGAGTCATCAAGAATTGAGTCAAGAAGATTGCTCTAATAACGGAGAAGTTCTTGCAGTAACATGCTTCAAAGGAAAACTTTTCTCCGGCCACTCAGATGGAACTATAAAGGTTTGAATAATGAAGAGAAAAATGGAAAACAAGTAACCACTCTCCTTGAAATAAGCAGATGTTAAAAAGCATGTGAGATTTTTGAATGTGATGTCTTGAATTTTGAAGGTTTGGAGTGCTAGAGGTTCGGAGCTATGTCTCGTGCAAGAAATCCGCGAGCACACGAAGCCGGTTACTAGCTTGACAGTGCTGCAATCAACAGAGAAACTCTACAGCGGTTCAGTTGACAGGACTGTGAGGGTACGATGTTTATCATGTATCCATTCTGGTGGAGACGTATCTAAAACTTATGATTTTTTTGTTTTCTTTTATGCAGATTTGGTCCATATTGGAGGAAGGAATTTACTGTGAACAAGTCGAGGAGGTTAAGGATCAAATAAACAACCTCGTAGTTGCTACTAACATTGCATGCTTCATTCCTCAAGGAGCCGGCGTCAAGGTAACAACATACTTTGCTTCTCTCACAACTCTACGAATTATTCAAATACTTTGACAACTTATAAGATCTAAGTTTGGTTGATATCTCTCCGTGCCGATAGCTACACTCGTGGAATGGAACCTCCAAACTACTAAATCAACACAAGCACGCGAAATGTTTGGCTCTGGTACAAGGAAAACTCTACTGTGGATGTCACGATAGCAGCATTCAGGTTATCCAAAAGTGTTATTGCATCATAGCAGATAGATGTGTGTGTGCACGAGCACGAGATTTATCTCACACGGGTATTTCAGGAAATCGACTTAGTCACAGGAACGCTAGGAAACATACAGACCGGCACCAAGAAACTCATAGGGAAAGCAAACCCTGTTTACGCTCTCCAAGTTCACGATGGACTGCTATATGCAGCAGGCCCTTCGCTCGATGGAGCAAATGTGAAGGTATTCTTGCTCATATCTATGATTATGATTTCTGAATAAGCGGCAAGTAATGTTTGTGATCCATTAGATATGGAGCACATCAAACTATAGCTTGGTCGGATCATTGCCATCGACGTTGGATGTACGGACCATGGCCGTAAGCTCGGAGCTGGTGTATCTCGGATCCAAAGTTGGAAGCGTCGAGGTTTGGTGCAGAAAAAAGCTTAACAGAGTAGAAACGCTTCAAACAAATCTCACCAGCAAAATCATTTGCATGGCCCTTGATACCAATCAGGATATGTTAGTCATTGGAACCTCTGATGGCAGAATTCAGGTAATGCTATCCAACTATTCCTCTAAATTACAGATAATCGAGTAGAGTAAGGGAGCATTACTTGAGATATAGAATCATTGATAAAGTATAGAATTGAATATTTAAAGGATAAGATGGTCAAACAAGTTCAAAATTAATCTCCATCAAAATAAATAGTAGATTAGCTTGAATTACTTTTATCCATCATTCCTATCACTCAAAGGGAACGTCCCCAAAATCAAATTGTCTTTAAAATTAGTTTGCATTTTGATACTTGATATAGATTACTCGATGATGAGGTTTGAAAACTCTTTTCCGTTTTAACAAAGGAACTTGTCTTGGTCAATTTTGCAGACATGGGGGCTGAGCTAGAGCAAGGCTATAAAATGCCAGAAGACTTAGAGATAAGATATTTGTTATATTTTTTGGCCTCAAATAAAAATTTGTTTTCGGCTTCAAGAAGACATACATACATACATCTATCTATATATATATGTGAAGAATTTATTGTATCAGCAACCTTCAACGCCTATTCATATAATAGCATCAAATGATGATGTCTAACATGAATTTCATAAGACCTACGCCTAAATACACTTACAAGAGGAGATGCAGATGAAGAATTGAGGGAAATAGAGTGAAACAGCCAAGTTGAAAACGATGAATCTGCAAAATCAAAAACCATAAAAGTGTAAAAATGGCTTGTCATTAAAAACTTGGTATATCTACATTTAATCAACAGGTAAGTCGACTTGAATCGTGGGCCACTAATCACATTGACGATTGCTACGCGTAGACATAATAACCAAAAGGAAACATTTTAGAACACATAACGGAAGCTGTAGATACGCATAGTTTTAGAATCCATGGAGATCTTCACTAGAAAGAACACCAATTGTCACAGTAGCCTTTGTCATTATAATCATTACACACTAAAATGCATCCCTTCCAAGAGCACGCCTGTCATCTCGTCTCCGGTTCATATGCATATCACGCGGATAACCTTTAGCTTGTGGCCCACCTCTAACTGGCGACCTGCTCCTATCCCTGATTTGAGATGCCCAGCCACGAGGAGGAACTGTTGATGGAGGAGGTGGAGACAAAAACCTACCTCCATACCCTCCTCTCCTCTCATGAAAGAAGTTATCCCTTCCACGATCTCTATGGTCCCACTCTGGCAGTGGGGGTCTATCGTAATACCCGAACCTGTCCCTAGGATCATCTTCAAGGAAATTTAGCCTTTCACCGCGCATTAGGGGATCAGGGAATCTTACTTCATTTCTTCCCAGTGGTCCAGAAGCTCTAAAGTCTCTGCTAGCTTCTCTCGGCCAACCACGAGGGGGAGACCTGTAGCCACCATTCATATTCCTTACAGGAGAGTGATCTAATAGAGGAGGTGGAACGCGTTCGTGTGGGGGGAATGGGGGACACAAATACCCTCCTCTCCTAGGACTTCCAGACAAAGCATAACGGGGCCTGTTGCAGTTGTTGCAATGCTCACGCCTTGCGAAATTCAAATTTTTACATCTGAAAGATGGTAGAAAGTATATCTCAGATAACCAAAAACAAAGAGCTGGAGCTAAAATGCCAAACTTACTACTGCAATAGAAGCTTTGATATTAAGCAACACTCAGTATCAAAACAATGTTTTCCTTTGAAACAAAACATGCCAAAGACACATACAACATCAAATCAAAACGCAAGGTGAAAGACGGAAAGGAGTATAGCAGACACTTACAAGGGATCTGGGCAATACCAATCTCCTTCTCTTGGTCGTACATTAGGATTATTTCTAGGCACACCTTCGACTCTTAATGGTTCAGGACCTCCAGGCCCACGTGCAGACTGATCATAACCTCTACCAGGAAACCGACCTCCATCCTTCCCACGGGCATATGGGGGTGAGTAGTCACGATATCGACCAGGTTGTCTCTCATTCCTGAAACCACGACCCCTTGATGAACCACCAAAGGTTTCAAAACCTGGACTAGAACGATGATGAGCATCCCTACGACGGACAGGAGAAACAGAACCTGCACGCATTCTATATCCTGAAAAAAGCCAGTGAAGCTTGGGATATAAACACCAAATCACAAAGAGTAGATGTCACCAAGAACAGTTCCCTACAGAAGCCAATATTTGCAACCCGAGAAATGCCAAGCACAAATTAAAATCATGTCAACAAACAGTAACCATTGCTGAAGCATCTCCTTGTCAAGAATACAAACAAGGAATACAGTACTTACTCACCCCTAAGATCACACTCAAGATCATCAGGACAAGCCAGCTAGCTTGAAATTGATTCGGTGCTACATGTTGCAACAATCACACATTTAAACTATGTTGTCCCTACATACAAGCAAATATAAAACGACCAATGACTAGAATCCAGTTGACAATCCAACAAGAAATGGCAATGCACCATGTGCTTCGCCTACTGCACCAAATATTTTAGAAACAAACTTCATTTCAACTCCAACTGCATCCCGGAATCTTCAAAGTTCACAAGGGCTCATCCAAAACACCTGAAGCTACTCAAGTTACACACATCATAGTCCCTCCATCACCAAGCCAAAACATAGCCAGAAGGTTTGACCAATCAGACCTTAAAAGAGCTTGGAAAGGAATACCCCACCGGGTAATAGCAATTACATCCCAGATGATCATAAATCCATTTAATACCACTAAACTTGGATTCCACTTTCAGTCTGTTCACCACCAATATATTGAACTCTTGCCAGTAGTATACTTGCTATAACATGATTTACAAGATCCAGCATCTAGCAATACAACACATTATAACAACCCCAGTTTCAGTCAGCTCTTGGATAACCTTGTGTACTTTCCAAAACCCCAATCAGATCCCAAAGGCAATTGTATCGTCTAGTTTTGTACCATAAAAATGAAATCAACATATTGTAAAAGTTAGTATTCATTGCCAGCTTTGCCAGTGCCCTCCATTCCTCACCCTCACCACCATGACAATTTTGCTGACCTAAAAGTAAATCCTAACGAATTTGACTTTGACACTAATTTAACCAAAAATTCTGCCACCATTCAGGACATCTTCTCACCCTAATTTAACCAAAAATACTTGATGACCTCACATGCCCATAGTAGTGATAACTTAACAAAAGCACACATCCCAAGGCTGGTGGTCAGTGGTACAAATCATTATTTCAGTACTCTTGTATATCCATCAAGTAGTTCTTCACACATATTAAACCTCTTAAAATACCAAAATAGTTCCAAAACGCCATCCTCAAGACCC
Source organism: Salvia miltiorrhiza (assembly GCF_028751815.1). Classification (NCBI taxonomy): domain Eukaryota; kingdom Viridiplantae; phylum Streptophyta; class Magnoliopsida; order Lamiales; family Lamiaceae; genus Salvia; species Salvia miltiorrhiza. The sequence continues at coordinate 37,601,492 of NC_080390.1, read as the reverse complement.
AAATTCTTGCACCAGGCAATATTTACAGCTGTAGAAAACAACAGGAAAACTCATTCACCATTCAACGATCCATATGCGAGATTGCTTAACATACAACACAAGGCAATGTATCCCCTGCTATGGTGACAAATCTTATTTTACAAGAAATTATTTCCACGTTAGTATATCCAACAAAATATTACAGCACATGAAATGACAACTAATATAAGTATCACTTCATATACTAAAGCATTACTTATCATATTTTTTTTCTGAAAGTGAGGACGAGAACTGTACGGATCCTAAAATGCACATGTTAGCCCAAATAGTATCATATCCTTTAAAAAGATGAAGTGCTCTTGGGAATAAATATGACTATTTAATTCATTATTTGCATTTTATAGTCTTCTAATGCACATATATATTGAAGAAGTTAGATGAATGCACCAATAGCACAAGGAGCAAGCTCTATTCTCCAAAGAGAAACACTTGTCTATCCCCTTCATCTATATTAATGTTGGGATAAATAAATGACTACATTAAATTTCTATTAGTGGTAATTATGGTTTATCCTCAATATAAGGGAGGTATTAACTTGTATCGCAAGCACATAATTGCTAGAAATCCCTCAAAACACTAATTATTGTTATGTCAAGCTTCTAATCAAGTGCAAGACACAACTCACAAAGCAACTATAACACTCCTCACAGAAACCCATGTATCATATAGCTGTCTTTACCAACCAAGCAAATTCTGAATTTCCCTTTAAAATTTATCAGTCTTAATCAAAATAAAACCAAGCATAATCAAATGACTGAAGAATATGAACATTTGTGCTTCCATGTTTGTTGGACAATTCATTTCCTAGATCATAAATCAGCATAACTAGCATAAGCATGAAAACTGCACTCACTGAACTCAAATAATTAGAAAGTGAATTAACCATTGTCTCATAAACAATCCGAATATTTATGATTGATATTTGAATCTAAATGCTTAAAATCAACACGAAATACTGCACAACCTGAACCAACTAAGAGAACCTCATTCTGAGAGACTTCAAAAAAAAGAATAGAATATTATCATTGGCTTTCTTCATAAATCAAATTAAACAAAAAATTCACACTATCAGGTTGCATTCACCGTTGCTTAAAACCAAAGTATATATCAAATTTGATTAAAAGTTTGGAGCTAAAAAGGCATCTCGTAACAATTCGCAATCTGTTGAATGTTTGTTCAATGCATAAGAAAAATTCTCGGAAATTCAAATTCAAAAATTCCAATACTTGAAAATCGACACGTAAACAACTATCTGCAATTAATTGAAAAGGAATTAGTCAATTAGTTAAAGCGTTCCTTTTAAGGCTAGAACTTCTAGGGTTAGGTTCCGGAATTAGTCAACTAAAGAAGGACGAAAAGAAGCTAGGAAAATTAGTAAGAAGAATAAACAGAGTAGTACCATGGCCCTCGTGCCGATCAGAGCGAGAGTGAGGAGGCGGATCGCGGCGAACTTCGCCGGGCTCGTAATCGCTGCCGGTGGCTCCACCTGTGGCAGCGGCAGCGGCTGCACCTGCAGCACTATCGGCGGGACGTACGACAAGGCTGCTCAAGAGTGGCTGGTGGGGCGCGGCCGGATCCTTCTCTCGCGAACCCATTTCTCTGTCAGCGCACATAAGCCGGAAATGTCGATGCGACCAAATTTCAAATTTTCAACAAATAAAAATTTATTTTTATCGTCGAACCGAACGAAACCCTAAACAATTTGATACCAAATTACCAATAGCGAATTTTGGTATTAGACTATTATGGCGTGGATTTATCAGAGTACTCCATAGTACTACTAGTCAATTTCATAAAGCGTGAAAGCTAATATCTTCATCTATAAAAATAAAGTCTTATAATCATTAGGGTACTTCAATATCCTTAGAACAAATTAAAACGTAAATGACGTTGAGATCTCATTTATTTATAATTTAAAAAATAAATGAAAAGCTAATTCTTTAAACAACACTCACATAAATATTACTTTTCCGTCCCAACGAAACGGTGTGCTTCTTTTCGACACGAGATTTAAGGATAATATGATTGTAGTGTAAAAGTGTGTAATGATATTTGGGGACACATTGTTTGTAGTGTAAAATTATTACCAAAAAATGAAATGCACCAGTTTTATTGGGACGGCTCAAAAAGGAATACGCACCGCTTTCGTTGGGACGGGGGAAGTATATATATTTTCCCTTCAAAAATCTATGATTTTATGTGAGGTTTAAAATTCACTTATAAAATCCAAACTTTATTATTTTTATAGTTAAAAGTATTAAAATACGATCAATTAAATACACACTAAAGCATAATTAATTAAATTTATATTTATTACACACTGAAAATTTAATGGCAACTGACTTTAAGATTATAAAGTCACGATGAAAACAAGAAGAACGAGAAAATACAAAAAACACAAATTCAGTTTATTAAATACTCCACATTTATTTCATATAAGAGAAATTGTTGTGTAATTGTGGGAATAAGTGTATACTAATAAATTCAATTTGTTCATTGTAGATTCAAAAAAGAAAGCAAGAAAATCCTCTAAAATAGTGCAGGACCCCATGCACGATTATTAGGAATTGAAAAAAAAAATATATTGTATATTGTGAGAGGTATGCGAAATATTCATTTTTTTTCTTAATTTTGCGTGTACATGATTACTGTTCTATAGTACACGGTTGCATGTAGATCCATTTAATAAATGTTTAAACTTTTTTGGACTATTATTTAAATGTTTATAGGACCAAACCAATTAGTTGTTATATATGTGATTTATTTCATATTTTGGACTTAATTATGACATCTACAATACTATATATGTAAGCAAATAAGTTTTTCACCCTTTAGGGTTATTCCGTACATGGTTAGAGTTTTTCAATGTACAGTTTCATATATCATGTACACAGTTTGGTGATTATTGATTATGATGTTATTTCATGCATTTCTGTATATAGGTTTCATATTTTTATGTACACGGTTGTCTATTTAGTAAATTTGATTGTGTATTTGTGTTGTTTTTTAAACATATTATCATTATACGCTATGTTGGTAAGTGGGAGAGAGCCGAGTATGTAGGCGGTGATGAGGTTGTTGTATACATGGTCGTAGAAAACCTTTCTCATTCTAATTTGATGTGGGAGGTTCATGAGCAATTAAACGAGAATAGTCGAACAAATTATATGCTTTTCTACACATCAACCACCGACGAAGAGAGAAAAATTAAAGTAGCATCGAAGGTTGAATCAAATTTGAATCGTCTAATTTTCGAACAAAAAAATATCATGTTGTGTATGTGATCGAGAAAGGCAAACAATTTGTAGTTGCGGGTCAACACAATGAGGCAGGATTATATGATTTACAGTGATCTGCTGTGTTGCCTTCCGAGATGGATGCAAGTAGAAGTATCCCCAAAATTGATGATCGCAACAACAATTCGTCGGCACAGGAAGAAAAACCCGAGTCTTCGGATGAGGAAGAAGACAAGATACGGTGCAGGGAGATCTTGGATTCAGTGACAAATGAATTTTGCACTTGGAGAGATAGTCAGGACATCGCAACTTCACAATGGAGCATCAGTCTGGTGTCAAATCTCATGGGGGAGTTGACGAAGCGTGGCCTGAGCTACGTAATTGGGCAATTCCACTCCGTATTTTGACAGTGTGCTACCATTAGGTTGGCAAGAACCTAGTGTACTGGAAAGCAGGATATTATCAGTGGGTGTTATATTTCGGACGAAAGATGACTTGGCGATTGTTGCGGGACATGTATGGACGTAACCAAGTATACCGAGGAGGCTGCAATGAATAATAAATTATTAGAATAATCAAATATCAAAGTAAAACAATCAAATCGTGCACAAAACAAGAACCGTGCAATCAAGAACTAATCGTGCACACAATAACCCAAAAGTCATATCTAGTAATACAAAACATGTGTATATATCAAACAATGCAGAAAAACACATCTGTGCAAGAAAGTAATAAGTCAACCGTGCACGGAAGAACGAATTGTGCACAGATTTTAGTGTCTGAATTATTCAATACAGGCGTATAAATATCAAATAAACCAGAAAAGTGCAACCGTGCACAATCGTGCACCGGAGAACTCACCGTGCACAGTTAAATCGTGTACAAAAAAATAATTTTAGTGTTCAGATTACACAATTCGTGCATATAAACATCAAAGGAAACATAAAAGATAACCGCGCACGGAAAAAACTCAACCATGCACGGTTTAATTCAAATCAAATTCTAAACTCTAATTTTCTATTCACGCTTCAGTTCACGTACGATATTATAAAATATGTAACAACATTAAAATTAAACATTTAGACTGATTCATGTACGAAATTAATTACTCACCGGATGTGGCGCCGAATATATTTCTTTTCTTGACGAGATGTAGTCCGGTGAATCTGTTGTTATTTGGTCTGTTGATCCTCCCGTTCGAATCTGATTTAGTATCACTACTCATTGTGAATTGGTGAAGTTAATTGACGCACGGGTACTTATCTCATATTGAGGGTATTAATAATGGAGAAAGAGTCTTACATTAAAAATAAAATTGTCAAATTATATATGAGATAATATTTGAAGATAGAAATTACATATATTTATGAAACGTATCAAAAAATAAAAAAAATATATATATAATTTTAAAGAAGGAATGAAATACTATAACTTATCAAAGCTCATCTTCGACGTTAGATGGAAAGGCGAACATCACAACTTGAAACGTCAAGGCATAATAAGTAGGTTTGTTCCACGTAAAGTTGAAAACTTGCTGCATCAACAACCTGAAATGAACTTTCTTAATCACAATCAATAGAAAATACCTTCTATCTAGAGCAAGCAAAAGCACATGACATTTTTATTCCATTTTTGGTATCTCGTTTTCAATTTTTCTTAGTTTTTAATTATTTTTTCTTCCATCCTAATTTCTTATATTTTTTTATAATTCTAAGATTATTGTTTAAGGTTCACTAACTCAATAAGGATTATAATTAATTTTATATTTATTTAGCAATTTTTTAATTAATAATTGATTTTTAGGATTACTTAATCTATAATTAGTATATACATATATATATATATATATACAATTTTTTATTTTTAATCATAAAGTTTCATATATAGTAATAATTTTTATTTTTATGATAATTTTTTTTACATAGTATTAAATATATAGTGAAGTTAATGGTAGGAGACAGTGGTACACCAAAAAGAAGATAATCCATTTTTGCCTTTTTTCGTGTGTCTATAAAAAAATAGTCCATTTTTCTTTGTAGATATTACTGCACAATATATTACTTTCAATATATCAACTTATTTGCGTATTCTACTTATGGTGGACCATTTTCTCAAATGGCAATATACCTGAAAGCCGATCTTCTGATACAAGTTTCGAGCAGGTTTATTGTGACGGTGGACATGTACGAAAACTTTTTCTGCACCTTCAACCAATTTCAAATGTGGAAATTAATTTAGTGTATATATTACAGCTCGTTTGTTAGCCGTATGCATGGATAAGATATGACATGTTTGATTAAAACGTTTTTTTTTTTCATTCTAATTATCAATATTGGGTTGTTGGATGTATATTAAAATATTTCAACAATAAATACATATTTATTTTATTACTAGGACGATCATCCGTGCGATACAAGGCGAAATAGAAATTAAATGATATGTTTAAATAAATAAATATAAATATTAAACAGAAACAAATTATAATAAATGCAAAATATGGTTTAAAAATAAAATACTAATTACTCAATAAAATTTCAAATTTAAAAAACGTAATTTTTAATTATGTATAAAGTGTAATGACAATTATAGTTATTAAATTATTTTAAATTATTTTATAATAAAAATTAATATTACACATTATTATTATAGAGTAATAATAATAATAATAATAATAATAATAATAATAATAATAATAATAATAATAATAATAATAATAATAATAATAATAAATATTTTCATACACAAACATAAATAAAAAGTTGTAAAATTTTAACAAAGAGAAAGAAAATAAAATATTTTAAAATTTTAATAACCTATTCGTTTTAAATTCATTTTTGATAATTTTTATACCATATCAAAGATCTTTTGACGAACTTAAACTTAAGATGCACATTGAATATTTTTTTATAAATTAAATTTGACAATGTTTAGAAAAGAATTAAAATTATTAAAAAAAAGATTAAAAAAAGTACAAAAAAGTGATGGAAGAAGAGGGAGAAAAAATTGAGGGAAAAAAATATAGGGAGAAAACTCCTCTTTTATATATTATATAGATAGATTTGAGTTGTCGAGAATATTTCAACAATATATACATATTGATTTTATTATTTGAATTATCGAGGAGGTTTCTCTCTTGCAACAAGGTCATTTCAATTAAGTTCCATCACATTGTATATATATGTTGTATTTTCATTTAACTTATTATTTAGACTAATTTATAAAAGTACCCACAATCGAGCTCTTTGCCCTCCTCAAACCCCGCCATTCGCGCCCCCTTACATTGTCGCGCCGTGCAGCTCGATGCCTAACTCTTGTCCTCGCGCTCGACTTTTTGGTTGAGATATTAGGCACGCGCTATATTGAAAAAATGAAATTTTAAATTTAATTGCATTCAACTGATCTTTTTGTAGCTGATTTTATGTTTTTTTTTTCCTCTAAAATTTAGCTGTTTGCAACGGCATTGTTCTTTTTTTTTTTCCTCAAATTTCTTTATAAATATTACTTCATTCATTTCATTTCTCACATCAAATTCAATTCCTATTTCTCATTTTTCTTCTCCAACAATGTCTTATTCTTCCTACTTCTCTTCCGACTCTTCCTCTGATTCATACACCGATGAGGTTCCGGTCGCTCTGACTTTCAACGTTGATCCCGCCCTTCAATTCATGCAACTCGTGAATGAATTATTAGAAATAGCGAGTCATGTAGGTCTATCGGATAGCCCTCCAAAAAACGGAGGGAAGAAAAGATCATACATTCATCGTGGTCGTGAAGCCAGTGGCGAACGGTTTTATCGAGATTACTTCGCCCTCGATTCTGTATTTGGCAAAATATTTTTCCAACGACCTTTTCGTATGTGTTGATCCTTGTTCTCACGTATCATCAATGCAGTGGAGTTCAATCCTTACTTCCAACAGTGCAAAGATTCTATTGGGAGATGGGGCTTCACACCGCTGTAGAAATGTACGGTTGCAATTCGAAAACTCGAGAATGGAGGTGCCGCGAATTCTTACGACGAGTACCTACGGATTGCCTAGTCGACATCACTGTTGTGCATGAGGAAATTTTGTCGAGCAATCGTCTGCATTTTCTGTTGGGAACTTAATGAAATATCATAATCCTAGTTTTGATGATACCAAAATCAATAGGTTTCACTTGTAATAGACTAGAACTGTTCGAACTCAAGTGTTAGAGTTCCTTCTCTAGTTTAGATGTTGTTCTGAAGACTGAAGAACGAAGGACTGAAGACTGAAGATTGAAGATGCCGACTGATGTAACGATTAAGGCAAAGTCAAATATATCAGTCGAAGGATCAATTTCGACTGATTACTTAATGCGCGCCACGTGGATTCAGCGGACTGATACTAAAGTCAAGTATCAGTTAAACATTGTTCCTCAGACTGAACCTCCAACGTTCAAAGGAAGCCACGCACTCCAGAAGTACAGCCGCATTAAATACAGAGATTTTAGGATCGTCCTTTCTCAGCAGAGGCCATTTCTTTTTGGTGATCACCTTTTCAGAGATGTCGCACCTCCTGCTCTTCAAAGTAGTCGTTCTTACCAAACAAAGAACCTCAAAGATTGAAGCATCAGCCCAAGTTCAAATTACTCTATAACGGAAGAAATCTTGAAGACCATCTCCGCCAACAGATCTATTTAAGACGTCTCCTATAAATTGCGCTGGAGGATCACTTCAATCTTCACCGATTCAACAACATAAGCTGAAACGCTGCCGAATTCGTTACTCAGCAAAACCAAGCCTCTCCAAAGGTTGAATCGAAGAAGAGAATCACAAAGCCAAAAATCAGTCACTGCTGATTACATACATTCTCTTAGAACTTAGGCAAATATTGTATATCCAAAGCCTAGGTAAAACTAACTGCAAAGAACTTGTTCTTTGTGGTTTAGTTGGCGAGTTTTCAAACCTCTCTTCAATGAACCGAATTGAGTGTTTGTGTCGAAAAGAAGTTCAGACCAGTGTTCTGTCTCCGTGAGATCTTAGTGCCCAGTGTGCGCTAGGAGTGAGAAATCCAACCCAATGCGTTGGTACTGAAGATAGGATCTTCAGTCGTCTCGATTTGTGTGCACCCGTAAGCACACGTTCAGGTTTGTTGTGCACCCGTAAGCACACGCATCAATTTGCAGTGCACCCGTAAGAACTTGCCCAGTGAAGTTGTTGGTCTGATCAACCGACCGTGGATGTAGGAAGTGTTTTCCGAACCACGTAAAAATCTCTGTGTTATTTACAGCTTTCAGTACTTACCTTCTTACTTGTGCTCTTACCTTCATAAACTAAAAACTGATTAATTGCAAAAAGAAACTTAACGACTGACAACGTGTTTAATATCACAGGCTATTTCAAAACAAAAGTTTTTCGTTGCGTGTGTTATCAGTCTAACTGATCTATCTTCTGATAGTCAGTAAGATTCATAACATCTCTCTATTTATCAAACTCGACTGAAGCCTTACGTGTATCAGTTAAAGTCTTTGACTTAACTGATAACTCCTTACTGAAGAGTATTCAGTAGTAGTCGCCAACCCTGTTTTGACAAAACTCTTTTCAGTAAATAGGTTGAGTCAGTTTGTATTTAAAGTTTCGTTTTAACTAAGAAAAATAGCCCATAGGTGTATTCTCTCCCCCCCCCCTCTCATACACCTATTCGAGACCCTCCGGACCTAACATTTTCGACCTGAAATATTTGAGGAGACCGACTTTCACCAACTGTCAAAGGCTACTTGCTATGCACGAGGCGAAACAAGGTTCCCGGGAATGCTAGGGCGTCTCGATTGCATGTACTGGACGTGAAATAAAATTGTCCAATGGCGTGGCAAGGAGCATACACCCGAGGTGATCACAACGAGCCGATGATCATCCTCAAAGTCGTCGCATTCCAAGATTTGTAGATCTGACATGTGTTTTTATGGGTACCTAGTTCAACAACGGCATCAATGTGTTCAACCAATCATTGTTGTTTAACAACATTCTTAAAGTAAGGGCTCCGCCGGTGACATTCCAAGCCAACGACTCTTACTACACGATGGGCTACTATTTAACTAGACGGCATCTACCCTGATCGGCCCACTTTTGTAAAGAGTCCTCCATTCACGTCGGACTAGAAGAAGAGGTTCAAATTGATGCACGAAGCGGATCAGAAGGACATACAATGAGCTTTTGACATCCTTCAAGCTCATTGGGCTATTACCAAAGGATATGCTATCTTGTTTGCATGCATTATTTTGCAGAACATGATAATCTAAGACGAAGAAGAATACACAATTGAATAGGAAGTTGAGGGCAACAACGAGACGTCGAGTAGCATGATTCCATCTCGTACTCGGACTGGAGCTCCGTCGAAATTCCGAGCGTATTTGGCTCGACAATCCTCCCTTCGTGATTTCCGGATTTAATCGAGCACATTTGATCAGTTCAATTTGGTCCGGTCTAGCCATAACTAAATTATATATTGTGATTTTATTTTAATTATTGTAATTTTTTATTATATTATATTTTAATTAATGCAATGTTGAAAATTTTAAATTTAATGAAATATTCGATTTTAAAATTTAAGAAGTTATCTAAATGAAATAAGATGTCTTTTCAAATTGCATCATTTGAATTGGATGTCTTGATCTATACTCATATATAGATCTTTATTCTAAATAAAAATAAAATTTTCAAAACTTAGTTTTTAATGTGGAATTCAATACAATATCGACTTATTGTAGCTTTCAAATAGTTTTAATTCTAATTTTTTATTTTACTTTTAATTATTATTTTTTAATCTTCGAATACATTTTAAATAAATTAAAATAGAAATAAAAATTATTATAATATGTTTCAAATTATTTAATTTTTTTAATTAAGATAATATTAAATTTTAATTTCAATGGAATTTTAATTATTAAATTAGATGTCAAATTTAATTGTAAACAATATTAAAAATAAAAGAAAAATAAAAAATAAAATTAGAGAGTCAAGTAGAAGGCTCTCCGACTAGGTGGGCTCTTAAAAGTGATCCAACCACTTTTTAGAGCCCACCTCAACTCTCTACTATAGATGCTTTCATATCCTCTTAAAGCCCTCAAAGAGACTTTTGAGGGTGTGGATGCTCCAAGTACTAATTTAGTTGTTTATGTTGCACTTCCCAAAATATCATTTCTAGAGTGTAAGCGCATGTGTGTAGATCACTTGAGTTCAGTGTCCCACTTTTTAAATTTTTCTTTTTCCAATTTCAATTTCTAATGTTTTAGTTTAATTTTTTATTTATTAATTAAGGTTTATTATAACTTAAAGGATATACTCATTTTTAGCATTTAAGTTCAATTTTATTAGCTGATTAATAATTAGGATGGATAAATTCATAAGTAGCGTATATGATTTTTGGTTATAAATGTTAACTACAACTCATTCTACTATAATAAATTTTTGTTTTTAAATATTTATAATTCAAATAAAGAATTTCAGAATTTGACAGTAGAGCGTAAAAAATATTTATTAGGTTAATGGACAATCGAAACCAAAGAAGGTACTATAATTAGGTTAAGGTTAATTACCATTGGAGTTGGCAGCGGAAATGGCATATCTTAGCATGGTGGTAGCAACACCCTGGCGGCGTGCAGATTTAGCGATGCATAAATTTGCAATATAGCCGTAGCAGATTGAGCTTTTTCTATCCAAGAGGCACACAAGAGGATGCTTCAGCCTTTCCTGAATTGAACAACTTTATAATTAAAGCACTCATATATACTTCAAAGGGTTAATCATCCAACTTATCCCGATCTTTACCAATTTATAGATTCTATTCTAATTTTTAAATTTATAAACTATATCTATGGGTGGACCAAAATACCGAAAAATCGGTATACCACATTTATCGTATCGAAAAAATATCGAAAATACCGAATTTTTGATATACCGTAAATTTCGGTATGACATGGTACCGTATCGAAAATTTTTGGTAGGATAATGATATCATTTTTTATCATACCGCGGTATACCGTTATATACCGATATAACGGTATATATCGAAAAAAACGGTATATACCGAACCAGCATACCATATCGATTGAAATAAATTATATATGTATATATATAATTAGTGATAAATTATATATATATAAAATTATAATTATTAAAGAATTAATGACAACTTACAAAATATAAATTCATTAATAATTTTGATAATTTAGACATGAAACAACATACCAATAATTTTGGTATACCGTCAAATATAGTAAACCGAATTTTGGTACGGTATACCCCACTATTGGTATGATATTGGCATGAAAAAGTTCATACCGAATTTTTCGGCATATCGATCTTCGATATACCAAAGAGTCTGGTAGGACAACAGTATGAAAAATCTCATACCGCAATTTACGATAAGGTATACGGTATGACGAATTTTTTTTGGCATACCGTACTTGTTCACCCCTAACTATATCATATAGGGCTAGTAATCGGTCTGATTCGATTATAACCGAACCGATTTACCGGTTAACCGAAACCGATTAACAATCAAGTAATAATCGAAAATCGAACCGATTTATAGTTTGGTTAATCGATTAATTCGGCTGTATAAATCGCACAGAAATCCGTAGACTTAAATCCCACATAAAAGACCTCTAGCTTATTATTAACATCTCTAACTTATTATTAAATGGTTAGTAGCGATATAGAACTGAACAATAAAGATACCACAATTTATATTCTTTATCGAACATGTATCTCCTATAAAACTAGATATTATTAAATCTGAAATCAAGGAATATAGTTTTTTAAATAATACTGATCAGATCAAGGGTTATTAGTCTGTAAATACACAAACTTTTTATATTTTCTAAAATTTAACATGACTTTTATTTTTAGCCCACAAATACACGAACTTAGCATTTTCTCTGATTTTTGACATCGATAAGAAAAAATTCTAATTTACTATTAACGTGAAGGCCGGTATACCATGTCATTCACTCTCTAATCAAAATAATGAATCAAATTACTCTATTCAAGTGCATATTTCGTAGTCCACGTCATGTATTCCTGCCTCCACCTCAACAATAAACAGAGTTTTTTCATATCGATGTCAAAAATCAGAAAAAATGCTAAGTTCTTGTATTTATGAGCTAAAAATAAAAGTTATGTTAAATTTCAAAAAATATGAAAAATTCGTGTATTTACAGGCTAATAACCTCAGATCAAATACATCGTTAGGAATTAATGTTCAATCTTTTAAAAGTGTCAATGATCGAATGATTCTTTCGAAGGCTACTGATTGGTTCTATCTATGACACAACGATTCCACTTAAAAGTTACACTTCACATATTTCCTTTGCTGTCAGTATGAAAATATTGAATCTTCTTCAATGAAGAAGAAATATATTTCTCAAATGGATTTCTAGCAAGGTAAGACCTCTAATTCATCCTTTTTATCTCAAACTTAAGGTCGAAAACTGGAATGGAGAAAGAAGCGGAAGCGAAGCCCTATTCTTTTTCTTTCAAATTTTAATTAATTTACAACTTAATAAATATATAAATTATTTAATTAATAAACCGGTTAATTCGGTTTAACCGGTAACTTACAGGTTAAACCGATTAACCGAGTAACATAAATTATTATAACCGATAACCGAACCGAACCGAAAAATTCACCGATTTTTTGATTCGGTTCGGTTATAACCGGATAACCAGAACCGATTTACCACCCCTGATATCATAACATTTAACAATTCTATTAATTTCATTCCGTCATTTGAAATCGATCGATCAATTCTATTACAACCTTTCAAATTGCATTATTTGAATTTTAGTTGAATTGTGACATGACGTACCGAAAAAATGATCTATATTTTGCTCCCCAAAAAAAAGATGTATACGAAAATATTGATATTTCATTTATTTTTTATTTTTTAAAAACAATTATCTCAAAAACCGATTGATAAAATTGATAGAAGTTGATATAAATATTGCCATAATTGCTAAAGGTTGAGACATAATTGATAATAAATATTAAAGATTGAAATAAAATTAGTAAAGGTCGGGATAGATACGTTTATTAATTAAGCTTATTGAAATGGCAAATTAAGTATGAGTTGGAGTGTACCCCTGGAAAGGTTTGTCCATGTGACAAATGTTGAATGCTCAAGTCCAAGGTTCCAGCTACACTTTTCAATATGCTATGTTTTAGCTCTCCATCTTCCTTCTTCACCTCATCTTCTCCATCAACATCGCCCTCCTATATCTATATTCGTTAATTATAAGCTACATCTGTATTTACAAACAAGTATAGTATATATTCCACATTGATTTACTGTACCATCACAATACACATGCACTTTTCTCCCAGTTTTGAGTTGTATCTCCTTGTCATCGCATTCAACTCCTGGGGGAAGACACAGTAAATTTTTTGAAAGTGATTATTCAAGGGAAATTTGCTACTTTCTTCTACCTGTTGGGCGAATTTTCTTCTGTTACTCTCAGCATATCTGATATTATAAGATGAGCAACCACCAATTATTATGATGCTTCAACTTTTACAATTGTACTCAACGTTTCAAAATTTCTTTTTTAATGGGTCAACTTCAATCACCGATGAGATCATTGGCCGCTGAAATTTAGACCCACAAAGCCTTCAAATTAACTTTCCAATCCAACATTGATTTGGTTTGGTGGTGAGAAGTTAAGGTTCCGTGAGTATTTGAGGTAAAATTCTAGCGTCAAATTGATGTCGATTTAAGAAATTAATTTAGAGATTTTGTAGCTCATTTCTAAAAAAATTCAACCCCCCCAAATTATGTCTTCACGGCCCAATTGAAACCCAACCCGTGGTCTCAATTTCAGCTAACAGTGATCACAGTGGCTGTAATTGAAGCCACAATAAAAGAATGTTAACTTACTACCTATGTTTTCTTCGAAAAAAAAAAAACTTACCAGCTATTTTAACAATAACGACAGTACATAAAATGTGTAAATTAATGTTTGTAAATATTACTCCCTTCGTTCCACTGCAAGTGATTAGCATTCTATTTTTGGTTGTTCTAATATAAGTGGTCTGTTACTATAAGGGTGCGTTCTCTTTGGTTGTAAATTTATCATGAGAAAAAGAAGGATAAACAAAATTTAACCCTTTAAATCATTCATTTCTTTTCCCACATTTCCTACTTGACTCATACTCACTCTTCATTTACACTACAGACACTACAAAGGAGAGATAATATTATCACACCATTTTTGAAGGGATAATATTATCCCTCCTTTGTAGTGTAAATGAGGAATGAGTAAAGGTCAAGTAGAAAATGTGGAAAAAGAAATGAATGATTTAAAGGGTGAAATTTTGTTTATCCCTCATTTTCTCATGATAAATTTACAACCAAACAGAACACACCCTAAATGAATAATTTAACCCTTAAAAAATATGGGTCTAACACTTTTAACAAAGTTACATTTTCTTAACTCTCGTGCCCGAAAAGTTTTGAGTCATTTATAATGAGACAGAGGGAGTACTTTATTTGTAATTTTATTCTCAAAAAGTATTAATTTGTAATTTAACGTACGTGGTAGTAAATGAAGGATATGATTAATTCCATACCGTTCATTTTCTCGGCCTTCCCAGTGGCTCTCTGCTCTCAGCCAAGCGGCCATCTACCAAAGCAAGAAAATTGAAACACCAGAATACCAAAGAAAGAGTTTGTGTGCCAGTGTTAATTTTGATTTTTTTTTTTTAAAGTGTGAATGATTACTTCACTCAACCTATGTTTAATTTTGATTAAAAGAAAAAGTAGTGTTAGCTACCCAGTATTCCTCATGGTGTCGAGCTTCACGCGGTGTGTCGAATATGATGTTTGAAGGACTAAATTTCTTCAAGAAGCCTGCACCCTTGCTTGCAGAAGCCTGCACCCTGCACCATTAATTAAACAAACAATTCCTCTGTAATTAATTAGGTAAGTCACCAAGAATACATGAACAAAACTCACATTCTCCATCTTCTTGAGAAATTTGGTCTGTGTAGAGCAATCGTCGACATGAATCACAAGTTTCTTTTTCGGCTCTTTCCTTTCTAACCAACCAGCTGTCGCTCCTCTTCAAGTTTTGGACTATAATGGTTTCAGCTGCATTCGACTTAGTTTATTTCACAGAATTTATAAGTTTCAATAATAATTTATAAAATATTTCAAGAGCTTATATAATACTCCATCCGTCCCAGCCAAGATGATACATTTCTTTTCGACATGGGATTTAAGGAGTTGTAGATTAGTGTTTTAAATGTGTAGTATAAAAGTGATAAAGTAAGAGAGAAAAGGTAATAAGGGAGTGATTAATTAGTTGTAATTCTGCAATTAAAATCCCTTATTTTTGCCGTATTTAAAAATGTAGCATCTTCATTGGGACGACCCAAAAATGAATATGTAGCATCTTCGTTGGGACGGGGGGAGTATAATATTTGATTGTGCAATATAACGTTAAAAGCTTATAAAATATAATTATAAAATATTTCAAGAGCTTATAAATTTATAAAATTTTGTGCGTATTAGTTTAGTGGTAGAATAGTCAATGTTCGAAACCAAACACCTCAAGTTCGAATTCATCATCGAAACCAAACACCTCAAGAGCTTATAAATTTATAAAATTTGGTGCGTATTAGTTTTGTGGTCTTTATTCAACGAAAAAAGTAATGGCTCCAAAATTTCATAAGTTGTTTTATTAAAAAAAAATTATAAGTTATCAAAATATTTGGATAATTAAACTTATAAATTAAAAAGAAAAAATTTAAGAGAAATGAAAATGGAATATATGTATTGTAAGTAACAATCATAGTAGAGTTATTTTAGGAAAGTAAACTATTCATGTCATTGCATTCGATTCGTAATTGTAAACTACTTATATATTCGAATATCTTTCAAATTTTATTTGAGATTCGTAAATATTCAAGTAAAATCAAATATTCATTTATTTTTTTTAAGTATATTCTAAACAATGCAAATCATATACTCCTATTCAATCCAATTTCCTAACATTCAATTCATAATTTTCAAGGAGAATTTTTTTTATCTTTTCACATTTTCATTTTAAACTTGTGTTCATCCTTCCTAGTAAGTTATTTGGAAGACGAAGAGAGTTTTTTTTTCTTTGATTATTATTTTTCTTTTCCCCATATTTCTTTTTATTTAAGTAAATATTTTACTTTATAGTTTTATAGTACTTTACCAGTATTGAAATCTTATTTGATAATTCATTAATGCAGAATATATGGAAGGCACATAATTATTGTCTAAATTGGAGACCATAGAATCCTGAGGCTTCTCAATAGCTCTTAAACAACATATTAACTATTTTAAAGAGTTTATAAACTCAGGTAAACACCCAAGATTGATTTAACAAAATCAACTAGGCAGGTCTTAAGATGAAATACTTGCCTTTCGGTTGAATGTTTGAATACCCCATTACAAACACCCAGCCTCGATCTAGCATAATCTACTTTACAAGGTCAAAATTATAATATGGCATGAATACTAACAGAAACATCAATCGAAAAATGCATGCATCAAGGCATAATAGCAAAGAATAACTGCACAGAATTTGAACTCAAAAAGCATGCTCACTAGCTCAATTAAAAATTTGCAGCATTCATGATCAACCTTCTTCCGGGGTTAAATCTTCCTACCTGCTTTGATATGTACCACGAAAGGGCAGCCAGCACTCGCCCAGTTGTATTTAAAACAAAAAAGAAAGTGGTTGGGGAAGCAGCACGAAGATGAAATAGCAAATTGCATTTACTCGAAATTCTACTCAAATGGGCAGAGCCCACTGCTGGTTTACTTTGCAGATAATGCACACCTCCAATCTAAAGAAGAAAGGACAAAGTTAGTTCTGACTGTGCTCAAGAAAATATCTATGCAGGTAATGAATCCAATTGAAGCATATACAAAAGTGGATCTGTTGAAGAGATGTATTCACATGGATAATGATAACATATGTACAAAGTCCAATCCGTGAGGAATTGATGTAGACAAAATGACTAAATCTTGCTTTGCAAAAGAGTAGGCCAACACCATTGGACTTTGTATATATGTAATCATTAGAACTCTCTCTCACACACACACCAAAAAAAATTATGCTTAGTACTAGTTTCTCTCCTTGAATAGGCTAATTTTAGATATCTTTGGTGTCTCGGAACTTTTTAAGTAAACGCAGCAGATAACGTACCCACTTCATTCTTCATCAGTATGCGTAAAAATGGCCTCAACCCGGTCAAGTGACGCTTGTAACCGGCCAGAATTCATGTTAAACAATGGTTCATCAGAGCCGACACCCCTGTAGAATGTAATTATTTTGAAGTGCACTGTGGTACAAACTCTGGATATTAATTAAAGACAATTGAAATAGCTGAACTACGGCATAGAAATTTACTGCAAGGTGTAATTTAGAACCACATTGACAGATTTCAATATCTCTCACTGGCCACAAACCAGGAAAAAACAACTTACCCAGTAATTTCAGGGAGAACATAATCAGCCCTCCACCCAAACCGGAAATCCACTCCAGGACATAAACCAAGAGATGTTTTATTTCGAATCCTGGATATACCATCTCCACCCAAAGATGTTGTCAGCTTCCATTTCCAACCTGTAGCGTGCAACTGAAAGCTGTGGCCCACTCCTACCTGCACTATTTTAAACACTTTATTCAGTGAAATAGCCACATTATAGATAAAGCGTGCATTAGGAAAGACAAGACCATCACACCTGAAGGTTAAGGAACTTTGTTATAGGAATTTTCTTGGAAACAAGCTGCACATCTTGGTATAAAGGCTCATACATTAACTTCCATTTCCGCTCAAACGCTAAAGGTTTCAAAACCAGTTTCGCATGGTAGTCATTCAGGGGAGCATTATACAACTACATAAAAGCAAAGAAATTGGAACTCAGACTGATTTCTTCATTGTGATATTTATAGTCGATGGCATGTGCTACGCAGTCGAGAAACCAAGCAATAGTAGACATGCATAGTTATGCTTTGCATGGTTGGCTCATTCAATTTCCCTGGTTTTAAATATTGAACATAGTGAAAACAAAAGTGAAGGAGCTATTACGAAATTGGCATCATATGCATGATTTATTTGTTGTATAATGGATCATGTTAGTAGTCCGTAATTGATGATGGTTGTGCTTCTACAATATTTAGTAGTCAATTGTTGAAGAATGCTTATGTATCTACAAGCACTAAATATGTCTGGAAGGAAAGAAGCCTAAAAAAGCTATATATTGCAATCTATAAAAAGATGGAAAGCTCAGTTTTAGTCTCCTTATCTTCAATATAATTTCCCAACTTAGCTCTGTATTTTAGATTCTAAGTAATGCAGCCATAGAATTATCATGACATAGACCTTGTATCATGGAGGTTGAATCCTATGAACTACTTCAGAGCTAAGCCTACAGACTCAAATGAATATCCTGAAAATGACAACTTTAAAGGTAACGACTGTCTTCTGCAGTTGGGTCTGTTTGGTGAAATCCCAGCTGCATAATGTAAAATAGTGGGAGAGGTTGAAGTTGAACAGATTAACCTACTTAAATGTTGGACAGAGGAGATGAAATTGAAAAATATGAAGGTGTTATACTATGGAAACAACTTCAAGACACTAAATTAAGAGATTAAAAGTGTGAGGACAATGACTTCATCTGATGTATGCTTCAGCCCCTAAAAAAAATAACCCAACAGCCTATCACATCTTCTATTTCCACACAAAATTAAGCATAATGCAGTTGAAATAGATTACCTTTTCTATCGTGATTACCTTTTCTAGAATAGATTAGTCTCTCTTGTATACATACATGCATAAATCAATACATGAATATATAAGTATATTCATTGAAACATGTTCTCCACACATGGATTCACATGGCATATTAATCAATATGCTCATAAAAAGTTGTTTGGTGAATAAACATGTAAACACAAAATAGTAGACAGCAAACTTGTCACTGATCAAATCAAGGAAACCGATTTCACAGTGATTAAATATGTTGATGTGACAATTGGGACAAGCAGGCACTTGGGCTAGTGGAAAACTATTTTAGCAACAACCCTAAAAGCAAGGTTCGTAAGCCACTTCATGTGTAAACGGACAAAATACCCTTCGCTAAAAAAAACTAAACACTAAAACCTAACCAACCTCCACCCCTTTCACAGCCATCATGCCCCTGCCCCATCTTCTTCCTGATGCATATAACCTTTTTCTTCTTCTTCTTTCTTATTTCTCGATTCTCCGTTGGTTTACATTCAATTTCTTCTTATCATTTTGCAAATCTTTAATGAAGAAAGCAAAGATACTCATATTGCTTTGCCGGTTATTGTGTGTTCTTCTGTTCTCACTATATATTTCTTTTTCTTTGTTACCAGTTATTAATTTAGTACAAAATCGTAGTTCATGTTTACACAAAACACAAGAATTTGAGTACTCATATAATGTGCTCGCAAAATTGTGCAACTCTCGATGTTGATACTTGTTAACCAGGAGATTACCAAAAAAAAAATGGAATGTAAGAGAACATATATTTCATTTCATGAACTTCAGAAAGTCTTAATTGGGATAGTTCAAAATGCATTGCAAATTATTGGAGGAAAGAAACATTCAGGGCGTTGAAGGGAAAGCCCAACTAGAGTAAGCCTTCCATGATACATACACATTGACATCACGTCGCTTAGAAGACTCCTTATAATTACTTCATTAGATCCTAAAAGGGCCCAACTATGAGAATCAAGTGTAACATATACTAAAAAGAATTAAAGAAGCCATGATAGTGGCATTGCTACATTAATTGCATAAGCAGTTACTAAACTATAATACTTGTATTGAATTCAGTAATGAGTATTGAGTACTAAACTTCTTATTTGGTTCAGATGGGTAACAAGCATTATTGTTTTTGCAAACTTGAAACTTCATTTGTAATGCAAATGGCTAATCCTTTTCTTATGACATTTTACACTTAAAATAACAAGAAGAAGAAGAAATTACCTTTGCAATCAAGATTTAACTCAATTGAGAAATTTTGGAATCTATTTTCTGCTAAAATAAACAAAGATAGAACAATGGTGGTTAGAGAACTTATATATTCACTTACTAATAGTTGGAAATATTAGATCATGATGATGTTAGTGACTGAAGAAGACAACAGTTAAAATTTAGGTTTAAAATAGACTAAGAGGTATTTTTTTTTAATTTATTGGGTTAACTTTCAAGTAAGAATAATGTTACAAAAGAATCTAAGCTTTGTGCTGATTGAAAAAAGAGTTGTCGCGTCCATGCTGGGCTCTTAATTCCACTAAATCCATTCATTTGTAAAAGTGTTGAGTATTGTGTGAAAATGATAAAGACGTGATACGAAATTGAAAGTTCAGTACCGACTTTGATATAAATATAAGTCCAGTTCTAAACTGATAGAAATATAAATGCAGTACACATGTTGCATACAATTAGTGTTCAATATCCTATTTCAGAAACAAGACATAATTTGGTGACCACCCATGACATTAACTTGACACCGCTTATAAATATGATTGAAAATAAAATAATAGTACATGATTGCCTTCCTATCACATAACTGAGGGTTTATTTACTCACCAAACATTTTAGGGGGTGTTTACTTCAGGTGATAGGTTGCTCAAAATAGGATAGGCTAATCCACCACATAGTTTGATGGATTGAACAATTTTGAGCTTCTTTAATCATGTAACCCTATAAATGCTGAATCATATGTATTGTAAACCCAATCTATTACCCAAATTTTGGACATGTTTAAGTGCATAACTTACATTGGAGGCAACACTCTTTGAAACTCACAAATATGATGTTTTTAAATTATCAACAGAAGAGTAGGTTCAGTTTAACATGTTAATGGGGTTAAGTTCATTAGAATGAAATGAGGTCATTTTTAATAAGTTGCATAAAAGAATGAGAGGCCACTTCTTATAGATTGTCAGGAGACCTTCGGAATTACTTGCACAACAAGAATTAGCAAGAAATGTCTGCTTAGTGGTTCATAATCAACCATACCAAAGACTACTCCAACTTATGGCTATTCACTGTACAATAACAAGTCGTACTACTTATGTATAATAAGTAAATATATGGGGTCATTTTATAGTGTCTCGTATTTGTAAAACTGGTTAGTCTCAAAACAGTACTTGTGTGAGCTAGCTGCTCCTTATTGATTGTTGTGTTTCTTTTGCATTTATAATCAAATATGTACATTCGATATTGCTTGTGCATTATCAGCAACGAGCATTAGTAGGGTGTTACTAAACTTTTTTGGTGTTCCTCAAAATTTATTAGCCAACCACATATATGAGAATAGTTTCTCTCTCCGTGTTTTCTGCAATTTTGCTTTCTAAATTTGGTGTATATGGTGTGTAACAGTAGAACTTCTACAATGGGCTTATGTATTTTACAGACTGATTTAATAAAATCATCTACATCTAGTAGCAGGATGTATGCTTAAACGGCCACATAGTTTATACCATTGCTGTCATCTACAGAAATTCTTCATAGTTTATACAAATACACAGCACAGGGACCTTGAAGAGCAAAAAGTTATGCAGCTATCAAGTTGCACTGGAGGTTCTTACCAATAATCAAGAAAAGAAATATAGACAAGCAAGAGGCATTTCTTACTATCCAACTAAGAGAATGCACACTCCCCAGTAATTACATACTAACAACACATTAATAAAATTCATAACAGGAAAATCAATTCACTAACATTCAATGTCACACATAAATTTGGTGTGAATCAGATTTGTTGCTAGTCATATACTCAAAAGTGAGAGCCAGTAATACTTCAGTAAAAACTAGTAATTTTTTGTATCAAACAATGAGCTATAAAGTGAAACAAATACCTCTAAATTAACGCCAACGCGGAACCCCTGAATCTCTTTCCTGAACTTCAAGAAAATCTCCGTAGGCATCAAATTGAAGTTGTAAAGCTCGTCCCACGATGTGGGTTCATCTCCGTTCGATGTGCCTTCCATATCCTTGAACATCAAAAGACCGAAAAAGAAAAAATAAATTTCAATTGCAAGCCCTTCAAATTTATCAGTAGAAGAAGAACCAGCAAATAACACGGAGAATTGAAACCTTTCTGGTTGTTCGAAAGAAATTGAAATTGCTGCTCTCGGTAAGGGTTGCAGGGAAAGGGTAATGAGCAGCAACCGCCTGCACTCTTTCAGTCCTTGCTTCTGAGTTCAGGGTTTTCTATCTTCAACTGTCACGAAGCACTTTTACCCCCACCCCAAACAAATAATTTTATTTTCTTCGGTTATTATTATTTTTTTTATCAGAAAAAGTAATATTATTAGAAAAGCATGGTACCAGAAGTACCACAAGGATTACACAACAACAGAAGAAAGGGACTCACTCATCCAAGATGAAAAACAATTCTCCTCGGACAAATATTTAAAAATTGTATTCCAACTCCACATCCTTGCTTTGATCTCCCTAATCACACATAGTGGCTCCCAAGTCTTTCCATCAAATCTACTCTCGTTACGATTCTTCCATAAGATCCAAATTGTGCACATCCATAAGGCCTTCATAAACTTCGAACTTTTCTTGTTTCCCCAGATTAGAAAAAGCTTTGAAATGTTCCATAATACCTTGTGGTCTTGGAGCTTGAACGCCCAGCCAGCTTTGTACTCCGTTCCAGACCTCTTCGACTTTTGGGCAGCTAATTAGTACATGCTTTGTCGTTTCCTGTTGATTGCAACAACCATTGCACCACTTCTCCACTTCTCCGATAGAGATATTCCGTCTCGTCAAGTTTTCACAAGTTGGCAGCCTATTCCAAATAATTCTCCAATTTGTAACTCTTGCCTTCTGAGGAATCGGGGTATCCCACACTTCCTGGAAAGTTTCTTTATTTGGGCTTGTATGTGACTCGGTGTTTCTTGACTGATTTAGAATTCGGTAGGCTGACTTCGTTGAAAAGACTCCATCCTTGGTTGCACTCCAACACCAAGTGTCTTCGTTACCTGCATTAGGAGCAGCAGAGGAGATGGCTGCAAGAAGATTGTTAGTCATTTCTTTCTCCCTATCAAAAAGCTCCCGTCTCCATCTCGGCTCCCACTCCCATCTACCCTCCACCCATTTCCCAACATCACTGACCTTTGCGTCTTTACTCTCACTGAGTTGGAACAATCTAGGGAATTCTTCCTTAAGTGGTCTCGACCCAACCCACGTGTGCTCCCAAAACTTGATGTCTTTACCATTTCCCAGCTTCCTCCTGATGTTTTTACTAAACCATTTCTCCGTTTGTCTCCAGTTACAAGGATTTTAGGCCACCATCCACTGCAATTTCTCCCCATCCTTGGAACACCCAACCCCTCTTCCCCCACGTCAATCTCCCCAAAAATGGACGTCATCGTCCTTGCCCACAATTTCCCCTTTCCGGTTAAGTATCTCCAGATCCATTTCATAACCAACGCCAAGTTAAACCGTTCTAAATCTCTGAAACCCAGCCCCCCTTCATTGTATCCGTCCCATGAAGCATGACACACTTCTTTTTTGCACGGAAATTAAGAAATTGGTATTTTGTGTCTTGAGTGTGGTAGATTAAAAAGTAAAAATGTGAATAAAGGGTAAATTTTTTGCCATTTTTAGAAACGTGTCATGCTTCGTGAGACATATCAAAAAGAAAACTGTGTCATGCTTCGTGGGACGGAAGGAGTATATTCGAATATATTTGAACCTCTTTGATTTATAAAGATCCTGATATTAATCTCAAACTCCACTAAACTTTTTTATATTCGAATATATTTCAACCTCTTTGATTTATAAAGATCCTGATATTAATCTCAAACTCCACTAAACTTTTTTACTAATAGTTCTTGTCACAAATCTATATAACAGGTCAACTATTTTTTTTTACTAATCGTTTTTGTCACAAATCTATATAAATAGGAATAGTATTTTTTTTTCTTTTTCTTGGTATGAAAAGCATAAATTTGTATAATAATACTCACCAATTATCCAATTTAGAGGCAAATTAATGATTTGTTGATAGGGGCCTGAAATTGTTGAAGTATGAATTCAGAAGGTATTATACGGGGATTTGGGAGCGTTAGTTGCCGAACCCAAAAAAAATTGGCAGTCTGTACTGTTTGTTTTATGTCCAAATAGAATATTAGTGAACTTATGTTTGTTTTATGTCCAAATAGAATATTAGTGAACTTATGATTATAACTCAGTCACTTAATATAATAAATAGTTGTTCTTTTTTTTCTTTCAAAAAAAATATTTATTCTCTTTGTATTAATTCAAGAATATACATTGAAAGCACAAAAAGAGCTACATTTATGTGTTATTTTTAAATTATTTCATCTTCTACAAAAATAAGTTAATTTTCATTATTAATAATTTTTAATCTTACTTTAACTAGATGATTAACTCAAGGGGTGGAATTTAAGGTACCAACTTTGATAACATGTTTATGGAAAAGAGTAGTGTTATATTTGGACAAAATTTGTCCGGACAAAAATAAGGTTAAATTTTTTTAAAAATCAATTTATTTATAAATTTTGATTCAAGTTTAAAAGGATTTAGTTAGTTTTATTGTTTTCTTCATATTGTAGTTTTTTTCGTAATTTTTTAACTTTTTTTTTTTATTTTTCATTATTTTATTTGTAGTTTGTGTACTTTAAAAATAATAATAATTAAAAAGGTTATTAAAAAATTACAAAAAAATTACAATATAAAGAAAACAATAAAACTAGCTAAATCCTATTTTATTTTGAACCAAAATTTATAAATAAATTTATTTTATAAATTATTTAACTATATTTTGTCCGGACAAATTTTGTCCAAATAACATTATTGTATGGAAAATACTCACTCATACAATATGTCTTATAAAACTACCCAAAACACAATTGATGTTGGTTGGTTTGCATGGTTTTTGTAAAAGTACACATTTCTTACTTTCTTACACAAGTACAATTGTGTAAGAAAATGTGTAAGATAGGTAGTTAAAATGGTTCAAAATCTGAGAAAATGACATTAATTGCTAACTCACGTCACTTTGTAACCCTAATAAAAATCCTAAGTTTGAAAGAATGACGGCACGTTTGTGGGTTATAACCCATTAATACAAATGCTAAAAAAATTCATATTTATGTATATTGTGAACAAAAAAAATTCTAAAGGCAACGGAGTAACAAGCCTCCGATAAACCCTAGCCGCCTGCAGAAGCCACGCGGTGTTTTCATGTAGGCTTCTGCAGGCGGCTAGGGTTTATCGGAGGCTTGTTACTCTGTTGCCTTTAGAATTTTTTTTGTTCACAATATACATAAATATGAATTTTTTTTGCCTTCGTATTGATATTTTATAACACACAAACGTGGCCTCATTTTTTCAAAATGTTCAAACCTACAGTACATGAAAGTGACGTGAGTTAGCCTTTATTGTCATTTTCTCAGATTTTGAACAATTTTAACTAACTTTCTTACACATTTTCTTACACAATTGTACTTGTGTAAAAACTTTTGCAAAATTCAATGTCCACCTATCAACATCAATTGTGCTTTGGGTTGTTTTATAAGACATATTATATGGGTGAATATTTTCCATAGACATATTATGAAGGTGGGTAGATTCTCATATTTAGACTTAACTAAAACACATCATTGAAAATCTATATAATATATAACAGATTAGTTCTTTCCCTCCATTTTTTCCCTCTATTTTTCTCTCTCTTCTTCCACCAATTTTTCACTATTTTTTTCTTTTTATTTTTTATATTTTAATTATTTTCTAAACGTCACAAGTTATGAAAAATATAAAATATTTTATTTTCTCTCTTTATTAAAAATTTGAAACTTTTTATTTATGTTTGTGTATGAAAATAATTATTATGATGAATAATACTATGTAATAATATATATAATGTAAATTTTCATCATCGAATAATTTTAAAATTTATTTAATAACTAAATTATCATTACATTTTGTATAAATTGAAAATTTATACTTCTAAATTCAGGATTTTATTGAGTAATTGATGTGAATTATTATGTTTTATTTTTAAAACATATGTTGTATTTGTTTATATTTTGATTTTTATTATTTATATTTATTTATTTATTTAAAGTTATCGTTTAATTTCGATGTTCGTCGTGCATCGCACGAATGGACGTATACTAGTTAGCTAATAAATGAAAGGAACAAAAATAACATAAATTAACAAATTAAGTATTACAAATCACTATAAATATTATTCTCTCCGTCCCTCAAACATTTTCCTCTATTTTCATTTTGGTTCGTCCCCAAAATATCCTCCTAATCTACTTTTGGAAATAATCTCTTGTGTATGTATAAACCACGAAAAGGATGGCACGGATAATCATGATAATGAGTGAAATCGGAGAAAATCGAGGGTGGATCTGGCCTTCCCTCCATGGAAACAGTCGCCATTTCGTATGTGGCTTTTCTTGAGGGGGTGGTGTCGGAGAGTGAAACCATGGTGGCGGAATTCGATTCCATGGTGGCCGAAACGGAATCCATGGTGCTGGAGACTGAATCTTTCATAGATTCGACATCGGCGATTGGATTTGTTGAGCCGTGGTTGCCGCTGACTGACACTACTCTTTTTGCGGTTCCTGCGCATGGATCTATTGATGAAGCTTGTTTCTACAACTTTTTGCAGTTCGAAAGGCGAAACTTACACGAAATATGTGAGGCTTTCGGAGTCGACGCTGCCTGACAGTGGCTACGACGCGTGGGTTGGTGTCGGTGGTCTTATCCCTGATGAAGAGTAGTCGATGTTCGTGAAAACGGGGTATGAACCCTGTGCACACCACCGCCGTCTTCAAACCCTAGCACTTTTCTTTCCTACACTGCTAGATCTGAGTCAATAAGGTGATATTCGACTATTATATATCCCCTTTGTTATTTCATTTCGGGTTTGTTGGTTGGCTGGTGATGCCATTTAATTGGTTGATTTTGGTGGGCTGGTGATGCCATTTGCTTGTTGTGATTGTTGGATATGAACTGATCCGAGTTGTGGTGGGCTGGTGATGCCATTTGCTTGTTGTAATTGTTGGATATGAACTGATCTGAGCTGTGTGTGGGCTGGTTATGCCACTATGTGATTTTCAAACTGATTATGAATTTGTGATACTACTACTTGCGATTGGAATGCCATTTCCCTCCAAATGTTTTGGAGTTAAGTGAGCAAAAAAGTGGCGTCATTTTTTTACCATTCAATGTAATCTGCCACTGCATTCCAGGTTTATTCAGAGTTTGTGTAATGAAATTAGAATTCCCAGTTTATTCATTTTGTGAATTCTGAATTTCTAATTTATTCATTTTGGTGCATTTCTTAAATTTATGTCTACACAATTCATAAAATATTTAGAGTAGGAATAAAATAAAATAGTAAAGAAAATAAAGAAACAAAGAATATAAAAGAATACTTTAAGTAAATTATAAATAAGCAAAAGTCAAGTCAAAATAAATAAATGAATAAAAATAATGTCAAATGTCTTTAAACTAATGAAAAATTAGTAAAAGTAAGTAAAAGTCATTAATATTACCCTTTTATTATACCTACAATATCTTTTTAATTTTCTTAATTTTCGTGTCGAGCATGAAGTAGATACTTAATTTGTGGACGGAGAGAGTATATATAGGTAAGAGAGAGATGAATTTGTTTCAAAATTTGGGGCCTCTACATTTGAGGGTACCAGACCTTTGCCCCACTCTCTCCACTGGACATAAGAGGATGGCCTTGTTCATGTGGTGCATTTATCTCGAATGTTATAATTATATAATTTAGCTAGCTGTAAAACTGTGTTGAATTATCAACTATCCCGCGTTCGGAAACGCGCAGCTGGAAATATAGCCTAACAACAATTTAACTATGTACAGTATTCAAATGCGACATGCAAAAATGTTTTTATAATTTGTATACTTACTAATCAGCTGGTCAAACACGAAAGCAAAATCATTTTCCATTCAACCAAACACCAATAATTATTTTGTCTTTTAATTTGTTTCTATATATTTGTGTTGTTTTACCTTCCGGAAATGTTTGCAGTATTGTTTTATTATTTTATTATTTTTTTCCATGAAGAATAGTATTGTTTGAATTTACTCGTTTATATTCATTGCAATTCAATTAATTATAATGAGCACAAGTTTTGAAAAATAGATGTACTTGAAATTGGATACAAGTTTAACCAAAAACACGTGATTCATGAATTATTTTTTAATTTTAATTTTCGAAATAATTGTATCTAAATCACTTATATATACTCACTCCAGTCTCCCTCCAGTTTCATGCTCTTTTGAGAATGACACATATTTTAATAAAATGGTTGATCATATGAAAAGAGTGAAATGAGGTTTCTATTTTTATGATGATAGTGTTAAAGTGAAGTAAAAATCTTTTTTTTATGAAGTTGAGTGAAGTAATTTTATTAAAAATAGAAAGAAATATCAAATATGAAACTGAAATAAAATGGTCCACGACATCGTTTCCATTTTGTGGATAATAGCTGATAACTTGATAATAATGATATTGTTGCAAGTGGAGCTTGGGTCCCACTATTATTGTGAGTGAAAGTTTGTGGCAGTAGCGAAGCCAAAAATTTAGGGGGGCTAAATTTGTACCCGATTTTTTTGGGCATTTCGTATATTTCAGGTATTTTTTTATTAAAAGACAAACATAATAGTAATAGTAAGGAACAATATTTTCATAAATTATATAGTTTCAATACACTTTTGGGACATTTCGTACATTTAGGAATTTTTTATTAAAAGAAAAACATAATAGTAATAATAACGAATACCATTTTCATAGATTATATAGTTTTAAATAACACAATTAACATTAAATTAAGTATATATGAGGGGATATAACAAGTAAATCAAATTTTATGTGACAAAGTTATTTTATAATAAGTATAAACATATATATTATATATATTGGAAAAAAAAAACTCAAAATTTTGGAGGGGCTCCAGTCCTCCTAGTCCCCATGTGGCTCCGCCACTGATTTATGAACTTTATTATTATAAATAGAAATAAAAGCGATATTATAGACGGATCAAAATAAAAAAAATGAAAATGATATCGTAGACGCATGAAATATAAAATCGATGGAAGGAGGGCAGGGGCGGAGCTAGCCCCCCCCCCCCCGGATTTTCAAAAATACTAGGATATTTTCGTAATTTTATATTAAAAATAAAAAATATATAATTTTATCTACATCATTATCTTGTTGAGCTATTTTATACTGTAACTGATATGTAAGCTTTAGAGTTAAGATGCTTAGAATAAGTAAACACATAATTAATTTATGCATATCATGCTTGGATTTGATTCTATATAGAGATTTATTTTTTAAATTTGATATTGAAAGTTACTTTGCCTTACAAAGTTTCATGAGATTTTGGAAAATAAAATCACAAACTATTTTGAATTTGCAATTTTAATGTCTTTTGAGTGTGGCGAATTAAATCACTATTTTTTCAAGTTTTGCAATTTCGTCCCCGAATTTTTTTCGATCGCTAGAGTGTTGAATTGGAGCTCACATGGATTAGTAAAGACGACGTCGCTTTTATGAGGCCTAAACGACATCGTTTCGTAACATTTCAATTAAAAATTTCTCCAAATTAAAAAGAGACTGTATCCTGTATTTGCAGTATATATAATATTCAATATTTAGTAATTTTATTGTAAAATACATCGTAATATGAATATGAGCTTGAAAATTTGTTAAAATGTGTTTTTTTGTAATTTAAATAATATTATAATTGTTTTATTGATTATCATTTATTTTTAATTTAATTTAATTTTTTTTATTTAATTATTAATTTTCTTTAAAAAAAATTGGACCCCTGAATAGAAAGTCTGGCGAAGTAATCAATCATACTATTCAATCATTTTTCATGTCGTAAACAATAATAATGTTCAAACTGTAAAGGTAATACTAATACATATTATATTATATAAATATAATAATGTAGTGGACAAGCACGCACTGCACTGCACTGCACCTAATTTAATTATAAAATAATTAGCTAGCGTAGCCATATTCATTCATGTAATTCCTCACCATATATCTTATAAAACCATCTGCAAACCTTATACCTCCATGTCTAGAGAGAGAGGGAAGACGTGAATAACTTCATTCTTGATTCTCAATAAAATTAAAATCAATATATGGCAGTGAAGAAGAAGGCGGCGAGGTGGCAGGACTTGATTCCGGTGTGTTTCAAGGTGAAGGCGGCGGAGAAGAAAGCGGCGGCGAAGCAGCAGTCGTCAAGGATTTCATTATTGGACTTGAGCAGCTCGACGCTTTCGGAGGAGCTCTCCGTGTCGCTGGCGGCGTCAAATCTCCACGTTTTCACGCTTCAGGAACTCAAGCTCATCACTCACAACTTCGCGTCCACCAATTTTCTCGGCCAAGGCGGCTTCGGCCCCGTTCACAAGGGCTTCATTGATGACACCCTCCGCCCCGGTTTGAAGGCCCAGCCCGTTGCCGTCAAGCTCTTGGATTTGGACGGCACACAAGGCCACAGAGAATGGCTGGTATTCAATTATTTTCATTTTTTATTCCATCATTATTGTTGTTGCATTATATTCACTTACCATCATCATCGTTCTAAATTGATCGTCTTTTGTTTTTTAATATTTGGTGATCAGACAGAAGTAGTTTTTCTTGGTCAATTAAGACATGCAAATTTGGTGAAGCTGATTGGATATTGTTGTGAAGAAGCGCAGAGGCTTCTGGTGTATGAATACATGCCTAGAGGCAGCTTGGAAAATCAGCTCTTCAGAAGTAAGTATTATTGTCTATTATTGACTCAGCAACCACTTTTTTGTTTTGTTTTGATATATTTTTCCTTTTCTTTCTAGAAAAGGGGTTTCTCAACTGATTCAAGTAAACATATATATAAATATATATAGATATATAGTGTATATAGCTCTCTCTCTCTCATGATCAACTTGTTAGAAAGAGACTATATTGGACATATTGAAAAAAAGTCAGTCCCTTGTATGTTCTTTCCTGGTTAGTAAATTGCAAGCTGGCATAATTTGATTGTAAATACTAATTGGTCAATTATTTTGTTAAACAAGTTAATTTACAGTACTCCACTAACCACTTTGTCTAGCTTGTATGATTTTTGATATAATAATATTAGATTCAACTACTCCACATATCTCACCTATAGTGTTTTTATATTGCAAGAGATGATTACTCTAAAGTCTCGTGATTACCCTATATTAATTTATTATGAATATTGTACGTACTCAGAAATGTGCATTCCACTTCCATGGTCAACAAGAATGAAGATTGCTCTTGGAGCTGCAAAGGGGCTTGCCTTCCTACACGAAGCCAACAAACCAGTCATATACCGCGATTTTAAGGCGTCCAACATTTTACTGGACTCGGTAATTCCCCTATTCATCATATACTTGTTGGATCTCAACCGCATTTGCTAATCCTTCCTTGCTCCCTTTTCTCAGGACTTCACCGCAAAGCTCGCCGACTTGGGGCTCGCCAAAGACGGCCCACAGGGCGACGAGACACACATCTCCACACGAGTTATGGGAACTCAAGGCTACACTGCCCCTGAATACATCATGACAGGTACTAATAATATAGTCATATGCATAATTACTAACTTTAACAGATCAACATTGAATGATAAGTGTACGTGTAGGTCATTTGACATCAGCGAGCGACGTATACAGCTTCGGAGTAGTACTCCTGGAGCTTATAACGGGGCGAAAATCGGTAGACAAGAGCCGGCCTAACAGAGAACAGAATCTGGTGGAGAGGGCGAGGCCTATGTTGAAGAACCCGCGGAAGCTGATGAGGGTTATCGATCCCAGACTCCAAGGCCAATACCCTGAAATGGCGGCCCAGAAGGTGGCTGCCTTGGCTTATCAGTGCTTGACCTATCGCCCTAAGCTTAGACCAACCATGGCTGAAGTTGTCAGAGTTTTGGAGCCCTTGAAAGATGTTGATGATACTCAATTTGGCACCTTCGTATTTACAGTGTCCATGGACTGCAATCCGGTCAAAATTTTTCCTAAGGAGAATACTTAGCAATATTGCTTTTCATAGGAACCACTCTACTACACATTGTTGATACAGATTTCAAAAGAGCTTTGATTAGTATAGATAATTAGAAATGAAAATATAATCACACACCCATTTAATAGTACTTAAAATTTATTTTTTAATTGGTTCATCCCATGGAATTTTTTTTGTGTTAATAGGCAATAAAGCCTTTTCTCGGTTTAGTATCTACAAAGTCTTCCCTTTTAAATGTGAATGTATATGTTTATTTTTGTTCCTTCCATTATAAAAATACAATTATATATACGCTGTCAATTTGGGTTCAACTTATATGTGCCAACCAAAGGGAGCAGGTGTGGCTTGGGAAATTATAAGTCTATCCGCTGACTCAAGACAATTATACTATTATTAAAACTTTGGAGACTTGGTACTCTTGTCTTGACTCTTGTACAAGGAGCTTATATATCTTATAAGGTTCTTTATTATTTCCTAATTTTTATTGATAATTTTCAATTGTATATTAAATATTCGTTACTTTGATTTATTATGGGTGATGATCGAGTTAAAGACTCAGTGTTCTTCATAGTTTGGATTATGACATTATTTATATGATCTGGGTGCTACATATAGCAGGTCTCAATATATGAGTCCGAATTGATAATGTGTTCTTAGGGGCCGTTTGGTTTCGGTTTATACACCATATTAGGTATTTTAATCCAGGTTATTATGGAGTTTGGTATTCTATTCAAACATTGTGGAGAGCCCTGTTATAAGCCAGGGCCCGTTGCTAAATCTCTGTATTACGCTGCATTAATAATCCCTCCAACCCCCTCCGATTAATAATCTAGACAATTTATCCCAACATATTTCGATACCCTCGCACGACTTCCGATGACAAACTTTTTGCCATTTCTCTCATCATCCCCACTCGGTTCTCATTCCATCTGATTTCGAAAGGTTTGAACTTCGATTTTGCGATTTCAAACCATCATCTTCCAGCGGTGTTGAAAGGAAAACTGGGAGAATTTCGAAGGCATCCTCGGCAGTTGCAAAAAACGGTAAGCAACAGCATTTGATGGGTTTTGTTCAATTTGGGGTTATTCGTTCGACTGTTCTATTCAGCGGCGAAAAATTTGATATAAATCCAATATCGCATTACCAGGAAAATTTGGGGTTTGGATGTTGCTTAGGCGCGATATCTATGCACCTGATTTCTTTGCTTTAGATTAGGTATCTGAAATGAATCTCCTTTATCCGTTTCTCAAGCTCACTCTCTTACCTCCTTTTTTGAAAATCTCAGTCTCGCGCTCACTGCACATTCTCACCCATTGCCTGAACGCCTCCGACGCCGGCGACGCCCCTGCCCCCCGGCCTGCTGCCGTGCTGCTCTGTTCAGACGACAGGCGTAGTCACGCCACCACCACCGCCGCAGCCTTCGTCAAGCGCTTCGTCGCTTTTTTGGCCGAAGGTAATCTTACTTTGCAGTTTGCAGCTTATGGTCTTTTGATATTTTTGCATAAAATATTGTATTTTTAGGCTAGTGTCATTTCTTCAAACACATGGAGGCTAGATACTAGTTATCTCATGTTTAGTAAATTGGAGTTCTCTTTCGTAATCTAGTTTTCTTTGAATTGACATATATTGTTTATGATATATACATCTATTTGGATGTAGGATCCTAGAATTAAAGAATTCTTTCGTGAATGTGATTAAAGAATTCAATTCTGCAATATTTTGTTGGGGACTTCTAATATAAAATTTTGTGTCTCTAGTTTTGCATCTGCTTTACAATTCTGCAATATTGCTTCACAATTCCACATGTATGTTGTTCTAGTGCTTTCCCCATCACTGGATATTTGAAAATTTCAAAGGCTCGATTGAATCGACTCTTGTTTATAACTGACTTTAGTGGGAATGTTTTTGTTATCTTTTATGTTTGTTTGATTTACTGAAAATCACTTGATTATGACTGAATATTTTGATTTTTCCCTGATTTTGTCAACACACATGTATGGAAACAGACAGACGAAGGAACAAAGACCAGTGAGGTGAGACAGCACAGGTCAGATTATCGTCTTATACAAGTTCCATAATTTTTGTTATTTCTACAACATATGTTGGCTTATTAATATGTTAGATGATGACATATCTTTCGGCTGGTGTATAATTGATTAGTAGACTGCTATATTGATATATTTGGTTGCTTTAAACAGCTTTTGTTCCTTGAGCTGAATGATAGTTGTTCTTTGGTTTAGGCATAGCTGGTTTTGAGATATTTCTGGCATGCTGTCATTTCACCTTCTAGTTATTGCAGTTGGTTTGATAGTGCTTATGTTTATTTTTTGCTGGAAAATATGTGCTGTTAAATTTGCAACAATGACAAAAATTACAAATGCTCAGTTGGAAATAATTTGAGATTTATGAGATGAATGATACTTGTTATGTGGTTTAGGCATAACTGCTTTTGTTCTTTGAGCTGAATGATAGTTGTTCTTTACTTTAGGCATAGCTGGTTTGTAGATATTTCTGGAATGCTATCATTTCACATTTTTGAATTTGGATTGATAGTGTTTTTGTTTATTTTGCCTGGAAAATATGTGCTGTTATATTTGCAACTACGACAAAAATTAGGTGTGCTCAACTGGAAATAATTTGAGGAATTGTGAGATGAATGATACTTGTTATGTGGTTTAGGCATAGCTTCTTTTGTACCTGGAAAGATGTCAAAATATAGGTGTGCTCAGTTGGAAATAATTTGAGATTTATGAGCTGAATGATAACTGTTCTATGGTTTAGGCATAGCTACTTTTGTTCCTGGAAATATGTCATTTCACATTCTATTTACTGCATTTGGATTGACAGTGCTAATGTCTATTTGCAAATAGGATTCACCACATACTTCGTGGCTTGTGTTTTTAATGTCTGGGAGGGAAAGTCTTCGTGTTAGTGACATATGCTTCCTGTTGTTACAAGAGATTTTGCGTGAGCACTTCCTTCAGTTGGTGATTGTGATTGCATATTATGTTAAGGCTACATCAAAAAAAAGAAAGCGTGCTGAAACGACCCTAAAATACGAGTTGTTGAGCAGGATAAACGACCAAGAAAAACATTTAACTCGATTGGTCGGCGTAAGTGATGTAGACTGTATTTCGAACCTACGTATGGATCGTAGAACTTTTGCTAGACTGTGTATGATTTTACGTGAGCGGGGGGGTCTAGTTGATGGCCGGTTCGTTACCGTTGAAGAACAAATAGCAATGTTCCTTTCAATTTTAGCACATCATAAATAAAATAGGGTCGTGAGATTTGATTTCTGGAGATCCGGCCAAACAATCTCGCATTATGTACATGCGGTCTTAGCGGCGATTCTACGGATACACGATGTGTTTTTAGCCAAGCCCGAGGCTGTGCCCGATACTAGCACGGATCCACGATGGCGGTGGTTTAAGGTAGATATAGGCTAACATGCAATTACATTCATTACATATAGATTAATTCAAATATAATTCTATTATTAATTCATTCAAATTGTGTTATTTGAGTAGGGTTGTTTAGGTGCCTTAGATGGCACTTATATCAGTGTCATGGTTGGCAATGAGGATAAACCCCGATACAGAACACGAAAAGGTCAAATATCAACAAATGTTCTAGGCGTCTGTGACCGAAACTTGAATTTCACTTATATACTCACTGGTTGGGAAGGATCAGCGGCAGACTCTCGAATCTTACGAGATGCCATTAACCGACCTCATGGCCTTAAGGTCCCAAAGGGTATAAATTCTAGCTAATATTCATTGATTAGATTTGGCTTGACAATTACATGAACATAACTTCATCTTTCTTCTTGATTGACATGTTGATAGGGAGGTACTATTTGTGTGACAACGGTTACGCGAATAGTGATGGTTTTCTAACGCCCTACAGAGGTGTTAGATACCATTTGAAGGAGTGGGGTCCAAATGCTGCAAGACCACAGAATAAAGAGGAATTGTTTAACTTGAGACATAGTAAGGCTCGTAACGCGATAGAAAGAGCCTTCGGCATTTTGAAGATGAGATGGGGTATTCTTCGTTCTCCGTCCTTTTATCCAATCAAAGTCCAAAATAGACTTATTATGGCTGCCTTTCTACTCAATAATTTTGTTCGGATGGAGATGCCCTTTGACCCCATAGAACAAGAGTTTGAAGCTACGGCTCAAGAGAATGGCTCCGGCATAGTCGTAGAGACCGATGAATTCATAGATACCGTTGAGTGTTCTCCACAATGGAACGCGGCGAGGAATGACTTAGCCGAATCTATGTGGCTGCAATATTTGAATAACGTTTAGGTTTGTGGTTGATCTATTTAATACATATTCAATAAAGCACTTGTGTTTATGTAGTGCTGGTAGTGTTTTATAAACTGACTTTAATTATATGATTGCTGTAAATTCAAAGTTAACTTCAATTCTCGCTTGTTTGTTTCATTGGTAGGATGGACGCCGCATCCGAAGTATCAACACCAACCCCTCCATGCAGCTGTGGCAACGGAAACATGAACTTAAAGTGCGCTGGTTATGGTTCAAGAAACCCCGGGCGATTCTACTACAAATGTCCATTGGGTGGGGTCCGTGGGGATCACCCGAAGGGATTCATCTGGTACGACGAATACCATGGACTTGGAGTTAGAAGGCTGCCGCAATCTCCTGGATCTTCTCAAAATCGTGGTTTCCAGCAGCCGTTTCCATCTCATCCACTAGCACCTAACATGTTCGTGGCTGCCGGAGATTCTGATTTGCAGGGCAACGGTTGGAACTCAGCCCGTGGGTATCTGGACACTATCAGCGCCGTTATTTGTTTCACTATACTTATTCTTATTGTTGGCATTACAATAGGTAAATTTATGTGAGGGGATTTGATGGTGATAGTTCGAGCAGTGTCCTTTTCTTTTGATTATGATACTTGGTTTTACTTTAGCCTAAATTGAAGTACTCGTGGGCTGACTAATGTTGTGATAACTTTTGTTGTGATGGAGATTGTTTGGTGGAGACATTTTCTTTCAGTTATGTTATTAATTTGACATTATGGTATCTTACTTTTGCAATGGAATAGAAATGAATTGTTGGTCTGCGATTTTTCCTTGTTTTTCTTGGAAAAATATATTTGAATTAAAGCATATTTGATTTATGTTTATTTATTATGGCTACCTTTGTACTCCTTCCCATATTTATTGCAATTCTTTGATTTCCCATGCGTGTGCATGGGAAATATACTGCAGTTCTTTGGTCAGCATTAATTGGTGGTAATTCAAAGTGACAACAAAAAACTATTGGTACTTCATCTATCTAGGAGTATCTTTTTGTTGACCAATTTTGTGGTCTAATATAGCATTAACAACAGGTGTCTTTGCATTTGATGGGGCGTTGACAGCTAACCCCCAACCTCCCAACAACAATTTTATTTATTGCTCCATTCCTCATCTCTATGCATCAAGCCATCTATAAAAGACCATAATTCACGTATAGAGAGTTCAAAAAATACAAGACGACCAACACAGAAAAAAACTTCTCAAAACACAACCACCCCTCAATCTCGCATCATGCTCCCTGAAGTTGGCCCCCAATCGCTGTTTTTTTATGTCAACAAATGGGATGAGACCAAGGATAAGATGCTCTTACAATGTCTTATCGAAAAAATCGAGGAATGTAGCCCATCTCCACCACATCTCTCTCCACATGCATTGATTTATGCGATGAAGACGCTGAATTCGCAATTGAATGCGGGTGTGTCCCTTGTTCAAGTCGAGGGACGAGTAGACTTCCTCCATGATCGGTATGTGTGTTTCAAGTACTTGTGCAATCGGCGCGAAACCGATTGGGATAAGCATTCAAACATGATTCATGCCGATGATAAAGTGTGGAAAAAGCTATTCAAGGTTTTTAGTTTGGTTAACATGTTCCATAAATCCATCTTTGAATCGTGATAATGATTGTGTTACCTATACTCATTTTTTTGTTTGTGTTTGTTATAGGAAAATAAACTCTTCCAAGCGTATTATCGTAACGGTGAGCCCGAGTACATTCAAATGTGCTCCTTGTTCGGCCGTCACGACGTCAAGAGAGAGCTGTCTCATACCGTCATCCTTATTGAAGACTCTTCAACCGTTAAGAAACAAGCCGAAGACTCAAGCGAAGACGAGGTAACCTCGCCTATAATGAAACCCAAACGAGTTGTGCCTAGGAAGAAGCTCTTTGTAGAGGATGCTTGTTCTAGCGTGGAGCCGTCTTTCCCCACGCCATTCAAGGCTCAAGTGCATGTCCCATGGTCGCCAATTAAAAAAAAGTTTGCTAAACCAATAAGCTCTAACTTTCCTGCTGCAAATGATTTTCCGATGAAGCCGAAGGATGACCAAAATCCCAATGTCGGGTATGGTGGAAGCTCTTGCGCATCATCTTCTCCTTTTAAATAAACCAATTAACGCTGGCCTATATCTTTTGTCGATGTGCTAGAATTGGGCTTCCATGATAAACTATTGCACTGCTAGAATTTTCTCTTCCAAGTTTGCTTTCTATGTTTTTGTTATTTCTTTTGTCATCACTGCATCTTATTGTTTGGTCGAAGTTCTAATGAAATTTGTGTTTCTCCTTTGCTAATGACTACATCGTCTGCTATGTTGTTTCCTAATTGACAAATATAAAAATCTTGAATAATTAGCTAACATTTTTTATGCATAAAAGTAATTCAAATTTTAACAACAGTTTAGGGTTTAGCTAACCTTGCGATGAAGCTATGCATCACATAATATGAACAACAGTTTCAAAATAGCCCCAAGTTCCCATTCTTGCGTAGGACAAGCTAAAGATTGATCAAAAGAGCATTAAATAACCAGAATTTCATGTTCTAGCATAGACAAAACAATGGGATGACTAACACCCAACAAAAAAACGAAACATAGACCACATCAAGGTCAAGTTCTTCCTTGCAAAGGAAACCAAATTGTAGTCTGCCATGCATACTAAAAAAAAGAACAGTAAATCACTCATAATAAGTGACTTAATTACGCTTCAAACCGAGTAAATAGTGCACATAATCGGCCTTCGCTTCATCCGGGAGGCTGAAAAACACGTCAAGACGTTCCACCTCCTTTGCAAGCATATCCGTGATCTCGAACTTATCCAGTTTTGAAAGCCCCTCAATGGCACCCAATTCAGCGAATACGAGCTTTCTTGCTTTTGAGATATCGAAGTCATAACCCATTCTACTGGCGATTGTCTCAATTCTCTTTTCTGTACCCCGACCAATCTCAGTTATCGCCTCAAACAACTTGTCTTCGAATGAAGTACCAGATCGACGCCTCTTCCTAGACACCCGCACCTCGTCTTCGGCCTTGTTAGTCTCTTCTTATTTGTGTGTGTGGCTCACACTATCAGCCATTTCATCATTCTCAAAAATATCTTCTAATGATACGTGATAAGAACCATCGGGCGGGGGTTGGCTTAGATCGATTTTTCGATACATTTCATGAGCCGCTTCCATGAGATCTTCCGCCTCATCACCCGTAGCCCTATCCTTGCCGAAAATTATTTTCCAATCTTCATGATACGGCCAACTTTTGGTTCGCATGCCGCGTGTGCTCTTATCGGTCTGCATTACAGTTCAAATGACTAAGCAATATATAAAAAACGTGATTAAAGTTATCAGTAAAGTAGACTCGCTAACCTTCACAATGATTTCCCATTGTTCGTTGTCTACATCGATCATGTGCGTGCCCTTTACATTGAAGCCAACTCCACTAAACTTGAGGATGTGTGTGAGTGAGTTGTAACTTTTCTTCCACGTCGTCACCTTTGAGTTAATGTGAGGCATCCCTTTCAAGTCGGTGGTAGGATTGTCTTTCTTCATAGCTTCCTCTAGTTTGTTCAAATAGCCGGCTCGAAATCCGTTGTCGGATTTCCATCCTTGCGCGACTAGCTCTTTCAATGCAGCGATTAGCACTCTTTCTTCGCTAGCGGACCAACTGCGGCGCGTTTTGTCCGTCTTGTTAACGCGGTCACCATTTACGAATCCATTGCTATCTGGTATATATACAAAAATCCCGACAGCAAAAAAAGTTATTTCAGCATCTACATTGCTATCTGGTATATACGAATCCATTGTTCCATACTCACATCTACATTGGTAACAATCTTACAGCAAAACAAATAAACATACCAGCAGCCATATCATAGAATAATAGCAGCAGGAATCTAATACGAATAATAAACAAAACAAATAAACATACCAGCAGCCATATCACTCTTCAAAAAAAAAAAAGATAACAACTTCCTCGTCGGCTGAATCTAATAGCAGCAGAAAATCAAAAAATACAGATCTACGAATATAACAAATATTAGAACATGCCAGCAGCCATATCACAGAATAATTACAAATGCTTCTTCGTTCAAGTCGAGAC
Source organism: Salvia miltiorrhiza (assembly GCF_028751815.1). Classification (NCBI taxonomy): domain Eukaryota; kingdom Viridiplantae; phylum Streptophyta; class Magnoliopsida; order Lamiales; family Lamiaceae; genus Salvia; species Salvia miltiorrhiza. Next base: position 37,560,708 of record NC_080390.1, on the reverse strand, counting down.
ACTCATTGACGCTAGCAACACTCACCGCGTACGATAATCAAATACGAATGTAAAATAGGCGAGAAGATAAAGCAGTGAATAACCTTGTGTCGCCGAACTCATTTTTCGCAAAACCCTTGTGTTCGTCTTGCTGTTTCGATCGTGTGCGACGTTTCGTCTGTGTGAAAAATGGTGGGGTGGCGGGCGAAATATACTCCAAACACGTTTGCTCATGAATTGGTGGGCTAAGGGTACGCTGGTATTTTCAGAAATTGTAAAGGGACAATTTTGTCCTTTATTAAGTTTATCTAACTTATATCAATGGATATCAAACAAACACTTGCGTATCTATGTAGTAACTATGTAGAATAGCAAACACCAAATCAAGGTTATTAATCACTCTTTATCCATGTTAGTAATCCTGATTACAAACTATACTGACTAATCCTAAAACCAAAACCAAACGCGCCCTTAAGTAACTATGACAAAGTTGAGGTTTACGCCTTTTGAAAAATAGATTAATTAAATCATAAAGTTGTCAATATTATAATTCATTAATGGTCATTAGATTTCTAGAAAAAAATGAATATTAGATTTCTTAAACACGGAAAATTATATTTACAAGAGTCATGTTCATAATATAATATGGGCTACGATGGGTAGTGCACTATTAATTTTTTATAAGGCGTTTTATTATTCAAGATTTATAATATGAAAATGTACATTACATTATACTAAAAATAGGAATTGTAAAGTACATTACATTATACTAAAAATAGGAATTGAAAAGAAAAGAGTTTCATATCATACAGTTTATATTATAAGACAGAAGAACACAAATTTAATGACTTACATAAGTATTGTATTAATAAAGATATTAGATACGTAAATATTTTATTAAATATATATATATATATATATATCAAGATTTAAAATTTGTTATTCAAGTAGCTAAATTAAAATGATATACATAAACAGTTTTAATATACATCTTATATATGTAACTTATACATTGCTAAAAAATCTTTAATTACCTTAATCAATAAGGAAATTAATTTAAGTTTTAATAATACCAAATTTTTAACTGAAAAACATTAAATTTAAAGATAATATCGTTTTATGTAAATTATGTATTACTAATATTATAAAAATATGTAAATTAGATTCACAAATATATTAATTTTGCATATGGGCCAAAACCAAAATATTTATATGCAAAAATGGGCCACAACAGAATAAGAGGCCCAAATAGCAGGAAAAAAAATGGGCTCAATCCATTTGCTTTATTGGGCTTTTGGAAAAAAATTCTTTAATTAGCATCATCACTTAAAAAAATTGTATACTAATTACACAATTACCAAAATTTTACAAAACATAACTACTTACAAATACTTTGTTTTGTAAATTCGAGAGAAATTTATATAAATACTCTCTTGATAATTTGTTCCTGTTTAACCCAAAACCAATAATATTGCTTACAAAACTAAACTATCACAATTTTATAATATTTAAATGTTTTTTTAATCTCTTAGTAAAATAGCATTTATACTATCAAAGAAATGTACACACATCCACAAAATATTTTTTTTTCGTATTTTGTAAAAAAAATTGAACATCAACTATCAAAAATTACTATATCATTAATTATCAAAATGTACTATCTCATTTCAATAGTTTTATAAGTATTAATATTTGAATACAAAAGAATAATATATTTAAGTTAGTCAATATCATAATTAATCACCGACTTCTTCAAAATAGATTTTACCACTTAACACTACACTTCCATCACTTCCCACTAATAACCTCTTTAACTTTTGTGTAATTTACGATTCTAAAAAAAAAAAGAGTGAACATTAGTAGCCATTTATTGAAACTACCTATGCATATCCTTTCGTTAGGGTGGTCAGCCCGTGTGGGGCACAATTTACGAATATGTAAAATTTTGCATGTAGTAATAATCAATAATTAAATGCATATTCTCCCGTTAGGGTAGGGGTGAGCAAAAATCAAACTGCAACGCAAAATCGAATTGAACCGCATCATTTCGGTGCGGTGCGATTTTTGGTTCAGTTCCGAAAATTGTAAATCAAAAATTTTCGGTTCGGTTTCAGTTTTTAATTTTTGGTGCGGTTTTGCACCTTCACTACAACACTGTTCTCCTTCTTCTTTATGCTTGCATATATCCTCCATTTACAAGGCTCTTCACAGTAAGCCTCACATTTTTCTTTGTTTACTCTCTTGAAATGTATAGGGTGGCCCTTCACAATACTCCAACTAATCAATGCCTTCTTGCATTAGAATCCATCCTCAAACCGCATCCCTAACACTAGTTTCATGTCTGCAATCTCCCTTTTTAGATCATAAACCAACCTTGGCTGCTTACTCCTCACTAACTGGCTATCTGAGTCACTAATCATTGAGTTCTCAGAATCAGAGGACTCTCCATAATTTGACACATTTTCAGTTTGTTCCCTAGAGATAGCCAAATCATCTCCAAGTGTCCCTATACTCTATCTCACATTAACCCTAGCTTGCTTATATTCTTCATCCTCTGATCCTAACTCAAAATCTCCTAAAATGTCTTCAGACTCTACTAACTCTTCTTATCCCTCAGGGTGATAATCATCATCATCATCTGAATCTGTGTTATACTCTTCTGTGTTTGTCAATTGGGAGTAAATAGGCTCTATATCACCCTGGAAATTAACATGTTCCTTCCCCTCGGCTACATTCTTCTCTCCCATCTCTACTTTATCCTCTTCCTTATCTCCCTGCTGCCCTCATTCATCTACCTTTCCTCAGTTTTACCTGACTTTCCCCCTCTCTTATCAACTGATTTCTTAGTAGTTGTGATTGTTTTTGTTACTGTCTTGGTCACCACTTCAGTCACAGCTTTAACACCAGCAATGTTACCCCTCTTCCCATCATCTACATAAATGCTAATACTTCTACAAGTCTTAGAGACATGCTTGACCATTTGCATTACCTGCTTATCCTCAATCAAATCCATGAAGACAAGAGTTCTCGGAACCTTATATGCTAGACACTTCCAAGAGACGTACCCTAGTTTCTGGACTTCATCATCTAAATCCAGATATCCAAACCTATCTTTATCGAAGCCAAATCTAGGTGAAACTTCACCCCCAGAATACAATCTGCTATTTGAGCCTATGGTAACGAACTTCCCTCCATGATGTATATACGGAGCAAATTCATCGCTACAAATTGAAAAAAACAGACAAAGAATGGGAATTAGTTCTAAATCAACTTACAGATTTCAGAACTCACCTCAACCCTAAATGCTATAATCTAATACTCCCTCCGTCCCGCTAAAAGCGGCCACGTTCTTTTCGGCACGGAGATTAAGAAAAGAAGTATTATGTTTTAATTAATGCGGTCCACCAAAATCAAATGACTAATTAAGTTTGGTCGCATTCTCACTGCATCTGTTCCGACGACGGCGATGCCGCCGGCGGCGCGCCGGCGACGGTGGCCCCATGCCCCTCTATCAAACCGCAAATCCAACACCCAAACTAGATTCATCAAATCGCATAGCCAGAAATTCTTCAAACTCAAAACCAATTCTCCAAGAAATTTTTCCATTCCAAAAATTCTTCAAACCCATAAATCGCATAATCCAAAAATCTTCAAATCCAGAAATTACCTTCAAATTCTCCCATATGTGTTTAAAAAATGATTTGTTTCAAAAATTGAGTCTCAATTCAATACATCAGAGAGACCAAGGGAGAGAGCAGAGATGAGGGAGAGTGAGAGGAGGGTGAGGGGACGGATGGAGTGCCATAGCCGGAGCAGAGCAGTGGCATAGCCGGACGGACGGACGGACGGAGTGGCCTAGCCCCCAAAATCAGACACCCAAATCAGAGATTGCAGGGGACGTCGCCGGAGCCCTAGCCCCCAAATCGCGCGGTGAGGGGAAAGGTTCGTCGCCGCCGCCGGAGGTTGCAGGGGTGCCGCCGACGAGTGCCTACCTTCGAAGAGAGAGAACTAAGAGAGAGAGAGGTGAGAGCGTGAGAGAGGTGAGCAAAAGAGAGAATTTAATTAGAAAGCCCTAATTTTGATTAAATGGATTTAATTAAATAAAATATTTCTACTTTTAGAAAGTGGTCACTTTTAATGGGACAAACCAAAATGGAAATGTGTCCACTTTTATTGGGATGGAGGGAGTATGATATAGATGACACAAACAAAGAAAAATATGTAATGAACAAGGTGTGCACAAACCCTACAAAGTGGGAAGCTCGTACCTGTCGCCCATTTTCCCTCCAAAGATGAAATACCCAAGCACGAAATTTTCGTTCGTTCAACTCGTGTAGCTTCTTGTCGACAGTGGTTTCTCTTCAACTTTTCGTCAACTTCTCCTCTCGTCAACAAGTTCTCGCCTTCTTCTCGGTCTTCTCGGAGTTAAAATTGCCTCCACAGTAGCAGTCAACAATGGTGAAAGTTGTTTTACAGCAAGAATTATAAGGGATTAGGTTAAATTCGTGATTTTTTACCTGCCAGCCACAAAACAACGTAGTTTAGGTAGTTTAAATTATAAAACGACGTCTTTTAATTAAGTGCTAAAAAATGACATCGTTTAGTACAGTGCCACGTAGGAGACATGTCCGCTCGGCGCATCGTTGGAGCAAAAAATCGTGGAAAAATTAAACGCGCGTCTAAATTGAGGGAATTTCAGACAAAAATTAAAAGTTCATGGAAAAACTTAGAATCGGGACAAAGTTCGTGAGTTTTAGCGCAATTAACTCTTTTTTTTATTGAGCACAAAAAAATCACCTATATGTTGTTGAATGAACAAAGAAGAGAGCAACACACCATACACAGTTGTTCACTCCGAAGCTTAAAAGTTAAATCGGTGCCCTAGCCTACTTAAGATGGCCTCACTTGATACCGACGTCAATATGGTTCCCGCCGGCGATGGATCCTCCGGCGCCGGGCCCTCCACCATCAATCCCTCATCGTCCACCAAGAAACCCAAGCGATTCGAGATTAAAAAGTGGAACGCCGTCTCCCTCTGGGCTTGGGGTATAATTCAATTCTAAATTAAACTGTAATTCTGTAATTCGGTTTTCTCTTTGCTATAGCTTTTTTTTTTTTTTGGTGTGAGTACGTTGTTTCGTTTTTTAGATAGCTTCGGACATAAACCCTAATTATTCGTGCAGATATCGTGGTCGACAATTGTGCTATTTGCAGAAATCATATCATGGATCTATGTGAGTCTCTTTTTTGCGTTATTCTATTCTATTTCTAATTTGTAACTCGTTTTATTTGTTTGATTTAATGTTTGTGATGCTCTAATTAGGCATCGAGTGTCAGGCTAATCAGGCCAGCGCAACAAGCGAGGAATGCACAGTTGCATGGGGTATATTCCTCACCTTTCTCTCTCTCCCTCTCTTTCTCACTCACACACACACACTTGCTGTATTTTGTTAGTATATTTTTCATGGCTCGGTTGGTATGTTCTATTCAATTTTTGGTGTGATTGAATTTGATGGTTAAACAGCTGGATCACGACTCCTTGCATAGTATATTGCTACTCCATGGACAGAAATTTAAATGTGCTACAGGCAGAATATTTGTTGACCTTTTTATTTCTAAAAGTTGTTAAAATCAGTTATGTCTACCAATTTTGCTTACATTATTGTGTCCTCAGATTCTCTTTTAATCTGTTATTGGCTTTCTGGTTTAAGTAGTATTTGTATGTTTCTGTTGCAACGTGTCCCTTAACCTTCAATGTTCTTGTGAAAATTAATGGCATCCAATTAGCAGAGTTTACCATTTAATGTTATAATTGGGGTTTAATTTTCTTCTACTGGAAAAGATGATATTATCACTGCAGTAGATGTGCCAAGAGCAGAATATAATCCTCCTCTAAACATATCCATCAATCGAAGTTCTAGATGTTGGATAGCATAGATATTGGTTAGAAGGCCAGTTGAAATGTGCATCTAGGTCACTTGGCATTTGGTGAATGATTTCTTGAGTCTACTTTCTATTCATAGATTTCAGGATTAGGGAATCCCAATGTTGGTAAGGAAAATAAACATTATTTTCTGCAAATAACTCTTGTTCTGGTGTGCATATTGTAGTAAGGCGAAGAAACCAAAGGCTGTGCTTCTATCTCTTGTTTCGGTATTCCATGTGAAATTGAGTCTAGATTGGCATCCTAGACCATGTAAGTGAAGGTTCGCCAGGAAAGATTTTATCCCAATTCCCAATTAAACTCTTTGCATCTCTTCTTGTTTGTCCTAAACTGTATAACTACCACTAAGTTTCTGATTCCGGGTTCTCTAGGATATATGTTTTGCTCGACCTCTATTATCTTGTATGTAAACGTAATGAAAAACTATGAAAAATCATGATCATCTATATTGACACAAGATGTTTAAACTTGAGAGTTGTATTTACACTGCCAAGTGCCAATATTGGTATATCTTAATGTATTATCTTGGCCATAATGCCAGAAAGTGTACATAAATGACATTACTTGATGTATTTTTAAAAAAATTGATCTCAGCAAGCTAAGCTTGTAACCGAACTTCCTGAAGATATCTTTGACTCTATGTGTTACTTACGGAGACAGCAACAGTCATTAACATAACATTTGAACCATATATAAAGGGAATTCAAACTTAATTCAACACCTGCTGGCCTTTTTTTTGTGTTGACTTAGTCTTCCATGTCAAGATCTTTGGTTGAGATTTCCTTTCCATTGGAGACAAGCTTCTCTTGTGGGGAACTCAAAAGATAGCATGCCATAAAATCAGCTGGTAAAATCTTGTTAACTGGAGCTTCATTTACCTGTTAAGCTCTCTCTTGTGGACATCTGCATGAGATCCTCTTGCTTGCACTGAATTTTCTGACACGTGCTGCTGAGCCTTTCATTTGTATTTCTCCTGTAGTGACCTAGTCTTTGATTTGCTTTACTATGAAGCCTTACAGTTTATTATGTTCTATTTTGAAATCGCTACAGTGGTTTCATGGTGAATATTCGTATGTCTTGCAGTACTTTATTACTATAACTTTCTATTATGGTGCAAAATGCTCGCTAGTTTCATTAAGCCTTTTGTGTTCAATTATTCGGCTTTGATAATATCTGTGGCTAATTTTGCATACCTGAAGCTGTGGCATCTCTATCTAATTGCTTCATTTATTGAGCTGTGGCCACCTTCTCATGCATATGGAAAGTAACACCATAAAAGTTGTTCGGCAATGTGCTTTATTTTAACTATTGAGTTGCCACAATGATCCAGGTTGATGGCAGCAAGAACAGAACTTTTCTACTGTATCTGTACAAATTGACATCAAACATGTATTTAGTGATTGAGATGGAACTCTTGATATTTAGTAAATATATTCCAACTACAAATGTTTGTAAATGTAATTTTCTTTATGGATTTCCTATAAAATATACTTGTATCACTAATCAGGATCAGTGGCAACTTAGACATTATTTCTACTTACTGACATACTGTTGAGCTTTTGAGAAATTTTTACAAAACAAACCCATTCCTCTAATTTGTGGAATTAATGGCCATTACCATCTGTCACCAATATTTATTTTCCTTGTGAACAACATGTAAAACTTGTTTGTGAAACTTGGAGTAGTTACAGGGGTTTTGAAAGACCAAAAAGAGGATGTACTGAGAAGAGTATGCAATGATCTGGTTCTTTGGGTAGTTGTACTCTTTTGTGGTCGTTTCTTAAACCCCCAACTCCCCGTAGGCGAAAGCTTGGAGAGTTCTATTCTTGGAGTCGATGACTTGATGGTGTTGGTATCGCATCACTACTTCTTTTGTGGTTGTTTCCGTTGACCTTGTTGAATCCAAATGTGGTAGTTGCATCTATGGGCTTTGTTTCATTAAGCAAAACTATCGTTCTACGTTTTTGTTTTTAAATTGAATTTCCTACAGGTGTTTGCAATCATGCCTTCCACTTCCATTGCATTAGCAGATGGCTCAAGACTCGTCAAGTTTGCCCTCTGGGTAAAGTGCTCATTAATGTTACAGCCAATAATCTATATTGTCTTGCAGCCATTGACAGATTTCATATCTAATCCTTGACTAAATCATGCAGATAACAGCGAGTGGGAGTTTCAGAAGTATGGTCACTAGAATTTTAAATCGTTATCTTCTTCTAGACTGGAAATATGACCTGTGAGTTTTTGAAGCAAATTTGAAGCACTTCCTTTCTTGGAGAAGAAGTAATATGTTCTGTGAGTTTTTGAAGCAAATCGTTATGTAGCAAATTATGTTGCAATTTGCTATTAGTTCTTTAAGTTATTATCTTTCTACGCAAAGATAATGTGAATATTGTGCTTATGATGGTTTATATTGTTATGTCTGGAATTGAATCATTTTTCTCTAATGAAATCGAAAGGTACCTTCTCGAGGCACCGAGGCCCGATAATTATGGATTTGCGCTTCATTATTTCTTGTCCACTTTCATAAAATTATTGTACCATATTTAGGCCCTCTTTCTAAATTTTCCAGTTAGTTTTAGTACCTTGTATTGCATCTACACCGAGTTCCGGGACACTTAAAAAAAGGGAGGGAATATATAGATTCTCATGTAATTATATGCATTTCTTTTTACTTAATAAAAATTTCCATGTTTTGTTGTTTATACAAAAGGGGTAATTGTAGTTTCTGTGAGTATTTCAGAAACAGAATTATAAAAATAGAACTTTCTATTCCTGATAAAAAAAAATATTCTATTTTCGGAATATGTACTACTCGTATGTCCCCGGGGACGATATGTTAAAATACACTCTAAATACGTGTTGGGGGATGCATTTTATACCACTGAATTTTTAATTAAAAAATATATGGTGAAATGCATTTGTCCCAAGCAAACTTTCATCCCTCACCTTTCATGCCCCCCTGTCGTGCTGCTGGGTTCGTTCTCTATTTGGGAAAAGAATTAAGTGAATGGGTAGCACAATTAGGTTCGCAAGCCCTAGTTCTCTATTTTAAGTGATTGGGTTGGGCCCCATCCAGTTTAGGGGATCTGCTGGATGCATTTTTTTATCTCATTTTCAATTGTTTTAGCCTAAATTTAGAGTTAGTGATGCATTTAGGTGATCTGCTGGGAGTGCTCCTAGTTCTCTATTTTAAGTGATTGGGTTGGGTAGGACGATTTTAGGCATCTTAAATTCTTATTTTTATTTGGTATTTCATTAATTTATTTTTCTTAATGAATTATATATATATATATATATATAATAAAAAATAAAAACATATATTTTAATATTTATTTAGTAACAAAAATCAGCACAAAAATTTAGTAAAGATAGCGAAGATAAACATACAATAAAATGATTTATATACAATATTACCAAGGTCCATAACTATAACTTTGACCTTCAATCCTTTCCATGCCATAGGCATAAATATTTATTTAATACAGGAAGAAAATTTGCATATATATTAATAATTAATAATTAATTTAATATTATTATATTGGTTGCAGATTAATACAAAAAAAATATCTATTTTTATAATAAAGTAAAAGTTATTATTTCCTAAAAGTGAGGTCATTACGTGCATGTAATTGGTCTTTTTTTTTTTTTTTAAATATCAAGAGTGCTAGATTTATGATAGGTTGAATTCTCATAGCAAGTACTCCACTAATGTAAATAATTTTTTCATATGAACTCGAGAGCTGCATTTGCATATCATGCTGCAGTTTCTCATCAGATAATTTAGATCATTCATGTGGGATCAAAACACTGCAAAAGCCACCATTTCTCCACCTCACATAAGACAGAAGCCATCAACATCGAACACCTAAAAAAACAGCCAAAGATTTTACAACTGGAAAAAAAAAAAAAAAAACTTATATTTATCTATATTACAGGTATATGTAGTTGACACAAGCAATAGCATCACTTATGAAGCAATCAAAACAGCAGAATAAGTGAGAAAAGTGCAGTTCAAAACCTACTAGAATCCTTTGCCAACCAAACCGGGCCTAGAGTGTGTGATTCCAGCGATGAAATTGAAGAGACGGTTAGTTTAAGTTGGTAGGGGAATGTGGATACCAAATGCTTCGCACGCTCTTACGTGTGATCTCTGACTCTCAGTAAGCATCCCTCTCCATCGATGAACAATTCCTAAAGCAATTCCTTTTCCCTCAAACACCCTCCCATTTCAACACTTGCATGATCAAATTTCACAGCCTCCGCATCACTTATTGCTCCAACTGTGGTGATGCGTTGATCAATTAATGAGCAAACTCTCACTTCCAGCCGTTTGCTGCAGGCAAATCAACGAGTGGTTTCTTGCTTACCTGTGACAAAGTTGAGTCATTAAAATGAAATGTAGAAACAATCATAAAGATAAGGATGGTTGAGTCATAAAGATACCTCCAAACTCTCGAATACTACAAAATACCATTTCTCGTAACATTTTTGCTCATTTATTTTTTGTATCTTCATATGTTATTTACAGTTTTACTGTAATGTTTTATATTAAATCTCAATTTAATAATGATTTTATTTTTCATTTTCTCCTTGATTATCTTTACAGAGGTTGTCCACAATACAATCTGCTTATACTAAATTATCCATGATGCTAACAAATTTAGAAATTTGAAAGTTGTTTTTTGAGTTTGATTCTAATGATGATTTGTTCTTCATTTTAAGCAACCAAACTATGAATCAAAGATCAATAACTAAACATAGTAGTATTAGTTAAATCATTGAATAACACCTTTATTGTCAAGTACTCCCTCCGTCCCATGACACAGTTCTTTTCGACACGGGAATTAAGAAATTGGTATTTTGTGTGTTAAGCGTGGTAGGTGAAAAGTGAAAAGATGAATAAACGGTAAAAATTTTGTCATTTTTAAAAACATGTCAAACTTCGTGGGACAAATCAAAAGGAAACTGTGTCATGCTTCGTGGGACAAAGGGAGTATTTAATGGTGACGATTTTCTACATCGAGTATTTGATGAGCTAGTAATATATGAACTCGTATATCAGTTTAGAGAGAATGGAATGATAAAAATTGTGATTGAGAATGAGGAAGGAATGCAGAATGGAACAGAGAAAAAATGGGTTAAGGAAATCTGGAGCAGAGGTTGGTGTTTTAATCTCGTAAGGATTAATCCTTCATTAAGTATATTGGGAATATAAGGATAAAATTATGTATTTAATTTGGGCTATAAGTTATAGGGTACAATTGTAAATTTATAATTATTTATTATTATTATTATTTTATATAGAGGCTATATTGAATAAAATGGAGGCAGTAAATAGAATTACCCTAAATAAAATTATCCTTTTTCTTTCGTCTAATCAATTGAGCTAGTGAACTTATTTAGATTGGGCTTATTTATTTATGTTGGGCCTTTTCATTTGTTTGATTATTTAATTTATTTTATACTAGCTTTGTTATTGATTTGTGAGTAGATTGATTAACTATTTGTATATATGTTCAACTTCATGATATGATATATTTCATGCATTTTAAAAAAATGTAAATAAATTTAATGAAATGATAGCCCTTAAAGAAAGAGGAGTTTTGAGAAATTTGATATAAGAACAAAATTTACGCTAATTTTTAATATGATGAATATAAAGTTACACATATCCTAACATTTTGACTTAAAGAGAGAGAATGAGCTTTGTTGGTGTGAAAAAAATATGCAGTGCAGATAAAATAGAGTGCAAATAATTAAACCAAATATTGAGAAGGATAGAAAAGTGTAGAGTGAGATATTTTTCTTTTCATTTACCATCTTGTTTAAACATTTGCAATTCAACGTACATAATTTTTTCAGTATTTGTTATTTAATTTAAATTAGACTACTACGCCTCCATTGTGATGCACGAAAAATATTGTATGTATTATAAATATAATATTTTATTAGTGAATGCAAAGATATTCAAACTTATTATTTTTATTTTTATTAAATATTTCATCCGTCCACCAATTCGTGTCCTAAGAAAGGGGGGCACAGATTTAAAAAAAAATGTATTATTTATTTGTTGAGTGGAGAAGGGGTACGACTTTTAAGAAAAAGTGATTTATTTGTTAAGAAAATAATTACTAAAAATGGGTAGGACACGAATTGGTGGACATACCAAAATAACAAATTAGGACACGAATTGGTGGATGCAGGGAGTAACATAAAATGTGATTTTTTTTTAAATATATACATGCTTGGCTCGGAGGATGTAGTCGTGTCCTTCCCATCCGAGCCCTTGGAGCGCTTTGACGAGTGGACATCATCGCCGGTAGACGCGAAGCGCTGAGATTCACGCAGAATCTGTCAAGCTTTGAAATACTTGAATCTAGCTCTGTAGTTGACATTATAACTCTCTTGTGCTTGTTCAGTGATTACCACTCATTTCACTCCTCCAAGTGGCGACTCCCACTGCTTGACGTCCTTTTGGACGCGTTAAAAGTGATACTTGATCTGCTTGTTGTCATGGTGAGGAGTGCCAGAAAGTAGAGTTTCGCTGAACCTTCGAGTTATCTCCCCCCAATACGTGAATGCCTTTTGATCAGAGCCGGAGTTGTGGTTAGCCTCCACCCACAACATATAAACTAGCTCAGTCTCCGTTGAGGTGCTGCCGGTTCGTGATCTTATTTGTCTTAGGGAGTGATGGAATTTCTGCTATATCATCGTCACGAGTGAAACGAGTTTCATTCAAGTTGATAGCATCAAGACCGTGGCGAAGCATTCGAGCCTTAAGAAAAAGACGAGAACCCCAATCGGGAAAAAATGGGAATGCCCGAAGAATGGGCTTGATTTTTGAAGAACTCATTGAATCACGATCCTTTTTTAATAAGTGAAAGATGAGAATAAACATGTGAAATGAGAGAAGAAGATGAAAAAAATGAAAGAATTATGAAGTGTTTGATGTAAAAAAATGAATAGAAAATAGGTATATTTATAGGAGGAGAATGAAATAAATACATAAAAAAAAAAAAACAAAGAGGGAAGGAGCTGTTGGGAAGCAATAGTGATATTAAAAAAAAACAAATTTTCAGATTTTTTAACAATTGTTTAAATTTTCTTTTTCAAAAAAGGGGCGGCGTCCGATATATACTTCTTCGAACCCAACGCTAAAATTGGAGTCAAGCCTCGAGCCGATGGGGGCAGCAACGCAGTGAGGTGCGAAGCGCGCGCAGGCTCGAGCCACCTTGCTCGCACTTAGTGAGTTAATCAACTATAGCTTAGAGATATAATTTGCGTGGTTTTAGTTTAATGGTGTGTATTTCCATTTTACATGTTATGATGTTAACATGTTACGAATCATTTTAGAATAAAGATGAACTGAAAATACCACAATTAAAATTATTGATCACAATACAGTAAAAGGGAATGGCAAAAACTAATAAATCCTAATAGAATTTATAAATCTTAATCAAGAGTAAGAGCATCCACATTAGTTGACTCGTTCGATTAATTCGAGTTAACCCATGCAGGCTTCGATGACTTGAGGCGTGGCGCGATAGGATGAGCTCGACTCATCTGGTAATATATCAGACGCGTGTTTACACTCGCTTTAATTATAAAAAAATAAAAAAATGTTTGAAACTCGAAACTTCAACGCCTATTTCGCCGATTTTTAATTTTTCCTTTTTTTTGTTCTCTTCTTTTCCTCCCAACTGCTATTGCAACTTTTTTTTTCTCTTTTCCTCCAACAGAACTTTGCCCCTTTTTATTCCATTTTTTCTTCTATAAATACCTATCCATACTACACTATTTTCACACTTCACAATATCACCCTCCAAAAACTTTCTCTTAATATCTCTATTTGTTCTTCAATGGATCCCAACTATCCCGATTATTTTTTCTCAAATTGGACTGGTGATCTTTTCGATTCATACTACCAACCGGACCTCTCGACGGTGAATTTGGACGGCGAGCCTCAAGGCGAAGGTCATGGCTCAGCGAAGCCACAACGTCCAACGTCGAGGAAGGCGAAGGCCTACAAGGTGTAGGCACCGGCTAGTGCAGGCGACAAGAGTGTGTGGATCGAGGAGACCGACGATGTCATCTGTGGTGTCGACCAGAAAGGCGAATCCTATTGGGGGCGAGTATTGGATGGAGTTAATGCCATGGTGGGCGGGTCGTTAACCGTCCACTAAATCAAATCGCATTGGGCCCGTATCACTGCCAAGGTAAAGCTTTGGGAAGCTACATGGGTAGAAGCCAACGCCAAGTGGCCAAGTGGTCACTCCCATGACATGATCCGGGAAAAGGCTCAAATGCTATACACATTGCGTAGCTAGGATGTTCCATTAAAGTGGTGCAACGCGTGGAAGATTCTCCATGCGAAACGGAAGTTCAAGTTGTTGTACATCAAAAGAGACGTTTATTCCTCCAAAAGGACAAAGACGTCGAAGAGTGACGATTTCACTACCTCGACCTCGGGCAAAAAATTTTTATCTTCCCGACCAATAAGTAACAAGGCAATGAAGGCAAAGGCGAAGGGCAAAGCGTCAGAAGGTTCGGTCCTTCCTCCCGAGTACGTGAAATTTATGCGCGAGACACGCACAAGTCTTGGAAGAATCGCCGAGGGGTACTACACGAAGAATCGCCTCAAGCAAGAGATCCATGTCGACATACGTCGAGGATGACACCCGAGCAACTAGAAATTCATGTGCAATGGGTGGCGACGATTCTAGTGAGACAGAGAGGCGGAGATGTTTGATTTTCTTTTTTAATTTTATGTAATTTAATTTTCGTATTTTAGTTTATGTAATTTAAATTTTCGTATTTTAAATTAATGCAGTTTTAATTTTAAGAATTATGTAATTTAATTTTGTCATTTAAATTAAATGAAAAAGCCAAAAATCAAAACTAATTCTATAAAGTCACCAGGATGAGTTTAATGCAGCCCTTGATTCATAAGTGGTCCCCGAACATGGATTAATCAAGGCTTGACTCAACCAATGTGGATGCTCTAATAAATCCTATCAAAATTAACAAAATCAAATTAACCCCCAATTATTAATTAGTTTTTAAATACTACTCCATCTGTCTATAAAGATTGTGTTTTATTATTTTTGTTCGTCCACAAAGGGTGTGTGTTTTCATTTTCTAGAAACTCTCACTTATACTTTAAACCTCATTTATACTCAATATTTACAAAATATTCGCTCATTTCTTTTACAATTTGGTGGACCCATCCTTTGTGGGACCTTTTTAATATTATAATCATGTTTCAACTAGCTATTTCATTAAAATTCGTGTACTCACTCCATCACACACTCTTTGTGAACGAATGGAGTACTTATTTATTGATTGAGACCGTTCGTACAGTAAGAACCATTGCCTTGTAGTTTGGTGTAACTATGGACATTCTTAAGATTACTATTCCAATTGGTCGAGTATTTGATCACAATTTGTGTAACCATTAGACACATCAAATTCGAACCCTCTTCGAATCAAATCGATCATGTTAGAATCCACCATGACGTGGTCCTTCAATTTAATTGTTAATCTATACTAATAGAAAAGGAGCCTAAGACGCTATAAGGCACAATTTGTGGATTACCTATTTTATCCCTGTTATATATTTATTATTATATTTATAAAATATAAATGTATTTTGATATATATTTATTTGTCACCCAAATCTATAAAGAATATTTTATATCTATAGCTATTGATAAGGCATATAAATAAATATATTCGTCCAATAAATTATCTAATAAAAATAAAAAATTAATAATTTTTTAAATAATAGATTATCAATTAAAATAACATTAATTACACGTACAATCTGCTAGTTCCTAAAAAGAAAAAAAGAACTTGAACCTCTTGAGTTTTGATGGAGGCGAATCTAATGGAACAATTGTATCACTAACCTACTCAGAACCTTCTTCATCCAAACCCATTTGTCCAGCTCCATGCATACCATAAAGGGATATTGGCCTCAAAATACATGAACTTTGAGCATTTTTTGGTTTTTTCCCATCAACTTTTAAAGTTGTCAAAAAATACACCAACTTTAAGATTTGTTGGAAATTGACACTTTCCAAGTTTTGAATATTTAAAATTTACCCCCTTCAAAAGATTTATTATGAAATTACCCCACTTGTTCTTGAATTTGATAATACCTTGGTTAAAATTTTGTTAAAATTTGTTCACCCACGCTCACGCCTAAAATGGTATCAAAGCGGGTTTTAATTGAGGAATTATATTATATTTAATTTATTTTATGATTTACCTTGGGGATTAACCCATGTGAGAGGAGACTCCATTGAATTGGAATGGATCCGGACGAATGTCCGAGATGTCTTGTATACAGGATATCTTTCCAAATTTTGGAAAGAGAGGCTAGTCACCTAATGGGTGAATTACGATGGTATTGGAGAGCACTCATGCTCAACATTACCGAGGACGAGGAGACTGTTCATGAGATCATTACGAACATCCAGGAGCATCTTGATGCCCTATTGGAGAATGTCGTGGCCAAATCGGCAAACAGACAAGCCAGAGCCTACCTCCATCAATATCATACTTGATGGAACCGAAGGACAAAGCTGGAGTAGCTTATCCAAGCTACCACAAGATCGAGCCAAACTCTTCCGACAACGTCAACTTGCGGGAGATTCAGAAAACGGTGGAATATTATGGTGTCAAGCTGTATGAACTACCGATGAAAATAAGCAGAATATCACTCAAACAAGAGGAAATACTCACCCTCTTGCGTGATATCCAGAAAAGAGTGGAGGACATCGAAAGGCGAAAACCATGTTCCGGAAAAATGTGGAATAAATGGTCCAAAGACCCGACGTATCCATTACCACTCGATGCAGCACCCAAGGAGTTGCAACCGGAGGACATAATCCGAATCATGAAAGGCAAATGAATAACCTTGATCGAATCGGATTAGAAGATCAACAAGAGTTAGCAGAATCTTTTGCTAACCTAAATATGGTTGATCTAAAGATGAACCAAGGAGAAGGGGTGCCCAAAACTGAGCATCAAGAAGGAGAGTCGTCAAAGAAAGGTGGGGCTCAAGAAAATGAGAGCCAGTTTCAACGAACCAGACGACGACGGCCCCAGATGCGGGATACTCCTGTAGGAAAGGCCACATTAGAACCAATCCATCCATACGGATTGATTCTCAACCTCGATGAAGCCAGTTTCAAAGATTGGGAGAGTCTCATCGACGAATGGGCTTCATCATTAAAGATCGTGATTGCCACGATAGATTATGACAAAGAAGAATTTGTCAAGATCTTCGAAGCAAGTTTTGCCGGCATGGTAAAATAGTTCTGGGATAGAGCCGATACCCAGGGAAAGAATGATTTGTTTAGCCACACGTCAATTTCTCAAATCCTCGAGTTGGCTACTAAACAAATTAAAATCCATTTTCTTGGAATGGGTTTTTTCGAAGGATCTGCAGAGGAGAAGCGCAAGAAATATCAACAAGCACTTTACAATTTAAGATTGGTTGTGCTAGAGCCCAAAGCTCTTGATGAATTTCTGCGCCTGTACACCCTATATGTCCATATGGGGGTGATTGATGATCAGACCGCCAAGGATCTCTTTTTCACAAAATTTCTGAGTCCATGGAGGGAGATGCTCATCAACGAGTATGTGTCACCAGGAGAATATCCACTTGACAATGCGTCAAGAAGGATGTCCTATGTTCACAGGAAGCTGTCCGAATGGTGCCAGAAAGCAGCGGACCAGAGGAATCTCAAGAAATTGAGAAGACTCAATAAGAGATCTTCATTGATGTGCGACAACATTGATCTTCCAACAGAGATTGGTGCTGAGTTGTTGTATCAACGGAAGAGCAGAAAGAAACATAGGTACCAACCCTATGAGAAAAAATCAAGGAGAAGTTCTTGGAAGCCAAGGACTATGTGGACCAGACAGAAGGCACGCTCCTACAAATCGGGCCAACGGAGCGGACCATCCAGAAACCGATTCTCATCTCAAAAGAGAATCCCGGTGAGGAAAACTTTCAGGCGTACTCAAGCCAAAGCAAATGAAAGTTTCAAAGATTGCAACTGCTGGACATGCGGTGCAAAATGGCATATCTCTACCAATTGCCCAGACAACGAGAGAAGAGGGCTAAAGAAATTTGAATCCACACAGGATATCGAAGATGCCCTCTACTACCAGAAATTGATACCCGTGTATCAATTTGAAGATATATCCTCTAATGAGAGTATATACGAACAAGAAGAAGTCTTTAGTTCTGAAGATTCAGGTTCAGATTGGACCAATGGATCAACCGGGAACGAGTCAGACTAAAGAAGAGAACGAGATTTTCCACACTCAGAAGGAGGATCAGAATGGATTTACCAGTCATTTTCTGATCCCACAAGAAGAAGTGGTGAAGAAGCTCGTAAAAAAACTCAAGAAGGAAACCGAGGAAGTACAAACATACCAAGGGTTTTCTAGTGGAAGACTGAATCAAGTTTTTCACAGCTTGAGTCCATTCAAAAGGAGGCATCATGTTTATTTCGGCGTCACCAGCCGAGAAATGGCGCTTCCAATCGAGATTACAAGTAACCAGGTGGAGATCCAACTTGTTCCAGCCGAAGATATAAGGCGGGATCTCAAAAGAATGAAGCCAGAAGTCGCTAATACGATGAAATGGATTCATATTGGAGCAATTCAGTTGGTAATCAAATCTGCCCTCTTCCCTGGGACATATCAACCAATTGATGTTGCGCTCTGCGACAAGAGAATTAGGCATGCTAAAGAAGCAGTTCTTGGAGCTTTTCCAGGCAATCTCTATGCCAAAAAGATTATAACCGAGATGTACCCACAAATCACTTATAATCTACAGAATTCATCCTTCAGCCGAGCCCTGACATTATATCAGGATTACAAGAGGAAGGATCTCATGACGAGAGGAAATAGGCCATACTCACTCACATATCAAGTATCGTATGCCCTATCGAATTCCCATCACACAGAATTGTTTCTGGGAAAGAAATTTATTGAAATTCCAGAAATATTCAAGGAGGTAGCCAAGGCAGTCAATCCAAACCGAGTGGAGATTCCCCAGATCAGGGAAATCGACATCGACGTAGGAGACAAGCAGATGCTAAGCCATGACCAGAGCCTCAAATTGGGAGCACCAAGGCTATCATTCCAAGGAAATAGGCTAACTTCAGGGCCTATAACAAGAAGTTTCTCTCTATCTTATGAGAGAAAGGCGATTCAGAAAATACCAGTTCCAGACATGAGGGTTAAGCTCAAATGTCCCGAAAGGATGGAAAAAGGTTTCCACAAGATTTAATACAACCGAAAAGGAAAATAAGTTTCCTTGCAACATGTTGTATTATTTGGCAAATCCAGAAAGCAACCGATATATCGAAATTCTGGAGGTCGGAGGCTTTGAAATCCAAGTCAAAGGCCAAGCCGGACAAGAAACTGACGTTCTGATCTTAGGACGCAATTTTCTCGACAAATATCAACCATGGTCGTGGAAAGCAAGTGGAATGGAGATTACGATCGGTAGACAGAGGTTGCTGATCTGATGACAAGTCCATTCTCGATATACATCTCTATTGGGATGTTATATGAGAAGTTCAAAGCAGAATATTTTGCTGCTTATGTAGATTCAGGAGCAGGAATCTGTACGGTAAAACGAGGAGTCTTTCCAGCAGAAGTTGAAGAAGAACTACCTCGAATTGCGGGAAGAGATTTCTCCAAGAAGGTTTTGCTCTTATCAAAGGGAGTAAAACAGACGGAAATATTGATCGGCGGTGCAGGACAGACACCTTGGTACAAGGTCAAGACCCCACCGATATATTTCCATGATACCGGAGCAGATATATTATTTGTAAATAATTTTCTGCAAACCTTCAAGCGGTATATATACACAGGACAATGAGGCCAGGAGGCTGGTGTTCACAACCAATTGTGACCACAAGATCATTGTGCAAAGGCTCGAAGGAGCTTTTAATCGCTCAATGCCATTGAAATTTCGCAGCAAGCGTGGTGATGATGGCAGACTCCGGAGACCACAAATGAAGGATCAACGGAGATTCAGAGATGTTCTGCTTAAATGCAGAATCGAGGGATTCCCAGATCTCTCCGAGGAAGAAACTAAAATCCTCAAAGCCTCCCTGAGATCACACAAAGATATCAAGGAAGAAGAACAGGTGTCCATTGCCGACGTCAAAAGGAGGATTCAGAAGTGTTACCATGAGAATCCTTTGGCATGGTGGGACAAGAACCAGCTCGAAGCTACCTTGAAAGTTAAAACTGGAAAGGAGCATGAGTTTGTAAGATTCAGACATATCCTGATGAACACTCAAGATCAACAGGATATGAGGAGTATAATCAAGGAACACCTTGATTTGAAGCTGATCGAACCAGGGAAGTCGCCTTACAGCAGTCCTGGATTTCTGCTGAGAAATTATGGGGAGATCAAGCGAGGAAAGCCAAGATTGGTCATTAATTACAAAGGGATTAATGATATTCTTGAGTTTGATGGATATTTCATCCCAAGCAGAGAACACCTTATCAACTGCATCAGAAGTGCAAGGGTATTCTCAAAGTTCGATTGCAAGTCAGGTTTCTACCAGATTCGCATGGAGGAATGGAGTAAGAAGTTCACAACCTTCTCAACTCCACAAGGACATTATGTCTGGAATGTCATGCCAATGGGGTTAGCCAATGCGCCTCAGATATTCCAAAGAAAAATGGATAATCTCTTCAAGGATTATTCTTCGTTTATGTTTGTTTATATTGATGACATTCTTATTGCATCAAAGAACATTCATGAACATGTCAGGCATCTGGAGATCTTTGCGGATGTTTGTCAACAAGAATGACTAGTGCTATCTGAAAAGAAGGCAGTCATAGCCACCCAGAAGATGGAGTTTTTGGGAATTGAGATCGATGAATCTGGTATAATTCTACAAGACCATATTGTGGAAAAAGTCCAGAATTTTCCGGAGGATCTCAAGGAGAAGAAGCAGCTCCAAAGTTTCCTCGAAGTTGTCAATTTTGCAGGGATGTTTATCAAAAACCTTGCAGAACAAAGAAAAGTCTTCAGTCCACTACTGAAGAAAGATGTTCCATTCATATGGAAGGAGGAGCATCGGGAGGGTATGAAGAAGTTGAAAGAGATTTGCAGAAATCTCCCAAAACTTTCAATACCACAAGATGAGGATGACTTGGTCCTCTACACTGACGCGAGTGATTTCTGGTGGGCGGCAGTGCTCACAAAGATCACCCCATACGGAGAAGAACCTTGCAGATACTGTAGCGGCCTCTTTTCCGACAGTGAAACTGTGCGCTGGCACATAAACGAGAAAGAATTTTATGCAGTCAGAAAGGCATTCAAAAAATGGCCGCTTTTCTTACTTGCTAAGAAATTCGTTTTGAAAGTTGACAACACTAATGTTAAAGCTTTCTTAACAAAAAAGATAGAATCTAAACCTGAAAAGGCTAGATTGCTTAGATGGCAAGCAGAATGCCAATATTATGATTATGATATTGTCATCTTGAAATCTGATCAAAATGTTCTTGCAGATTTCTTAACAAGGGATGGAGCCAACTAAGGTTGACTCTATCATGGAGAACCAGAGGCAGCTCCTGGACAACCTGGAAATGCTACAACAAGAATGGCAAGAGTGTTTACTCCATGCCAAACAAGCGGGAAGGATACAAATGGATGATGAATCCAAAGTAACCAACCGTATACGAGAATGCATCAAGAAGATGTTAAATCTTAATGATGCAACCCACAAGCCGCTCCTGCGCGGGATGATGGCTCCCATGATCGAAGCAGGCCTTACCGTACATGCCGGATTACCTGTAGTAGGGGATTCAAATACCCCTAGCACGAGTCCTAAGGCTAAGGTGTCAAAACCGGATCCTCAAGGAAAAATTGTTGCTAAGGCTTCACAGCCCGAACCAACAAGTTAACCCTCCACCTCTGGGGTAAAAGAGGGAGAGATCAATCTTAGGCCGCTGACAGGCAAATCTAAGATTGATACTTACATTATTGAAATTTCTCCTGTTTGACAGTTGTACCAGTCCAGATGGGAAAAACTCAATACCAAAAAGGGGCTCAATCCGAACTATTGTCGGGTTGATATTGCGGGAAAATATCCTCGCATTTGGATGACCACCGGAGCTAATCCTCAGGAGGTCAAAGAGTGGTATGAATTCGGGGCATTAGCCTCAGTTTATACAACATCGCCAACATTCAGCGAAATCAAGGGTCTACCAAGGTGGATCCAAGAGACGGTCTATGATGCTTGGTCGAACAACCAGTCCCTTAACCGGGGAGATGTCCTGGAGTTATATTTTCTTAGTGCAGCTCCAGAACCAGCAGGCAAAGGGAATCATGAAGCTTTTCATTTTATTAAGCTTCGGAGACCCGACACGGGGGCCTTAAATAGAATTAAGGCACCAAATCACGAGATCTCCATCGTCACAACTTTTACGGAGGAACAAATCTCCACAAGACGTGCATGGGGACTATGGGTCTGTCTCACGGAGATGGACAAAGTAAAGTACCAATTCAAGTTCTCTCATAACTCGGGACTTGGATCTTTCTTGTTAAATTCAATGACAGGAAAAACTACAAGCTTTGCAGAGAAGGCCTTCGAAGAAAAAAGACAGACTCTCTGGCGAAACAAGGTGGCGGGGAGCAAAGAAACCCGTCATAAGTTCTGCAATATGGCTCATTTAGGCCATTGGGTAGATCATATCTGCACGGAGTGTCCGACGCAGAAGGAACCGGAGTTCGGCAAAGGCTTCTTTCCGAAGCCTAACAAAAAGAAGTTCCGCTCAGACAAGTATAAGGAGCACAAAACTCCACATGGACGAACACCTCGGGCACCAAAAAAGTAAGAGGCCCGACAAAGAAAAGGGAGTCATGTGACTCAAGACAGGAGAACCACCCACTAAAAGAGAAACGACGAAAGTGGGTGGATAATAATGCAGGACAATTACCCACTGACCAAAGTGGGTAATTCTACAGAAGCTCCACTCATCAAAAGAAGACAAAGGATGGTGGAAAAGTTGCAGGCTGGCCCCTCACAGCATTATCAGCTGAATAATGGAGTATGAGACCAGAAAAAGACCACTCACCGAAAGCAAAAAGACAAGGCTGAGTGGAGAGAAAAGTAGATGGACCTCACCAACCATTATCACAAAAGGATAAAGGAAGGTACAGCTCCATGTGAAGGCACTTACTAGTGTCGGCAATGATGGCCGACAAAAGAAGGTGGCTGTCACAATCCAAGCTAGCTGGCCACGAAGAAGGAATCCAAGCCCAACTACCGAGCAATTATAGAGGGCATCAAACCTCTATATAAACCCAAGCTCTGGAGAGAAGAGATCATCGAAAATTTCACAAATCTTTCACATACCACACTCTCTCTCTAGAAAACTATCTTTGTAATTTTTGTTTTCAAAGTTTTTTTTTTTAAATTTTTTAGTTTATTTTTATTTTATGTATACAAGAATTAGCTACCAATGAGTAGCTAAACAAGTTAGTCTCCTCCTTTAAGGAGATATTATGAAATAAATTAAATATTATATAATTCCTCTATTAACGCTTTGTTTTGCCCAAATTTCCGGTTTAGTAAAAATTATCTTTCATTTTTCAACAAAAATACTAGAAGTTGGCACTTAGTGAAGGAGGAATGTTGCAATCATCTCTTGCGAGTGCGTGGTTGGACGAAGCCTGGAGGGCAGACGGTCCGTAAAACGCAACAAGAACTGACTCCTGAAGAAGACCAGTCGACGAAAGGTATAATGTTGATTTATGATTAGATTTATTTTGAAGTGTTACGGAAGCATGTTGGGCCATGATCTTTATTTTGTTAACAAATTTAACATTGGTATTTGAAGATTTCATTTTGGGGTTATTTTGAGCATCTATGTTTGTAAAGGGGTTGATTTATAATAATTTGAGAATTGGGATGTTAAAATTGCTACAATCAAAGAGTTGATGTATTATTTGACAATTTTGTAAGTTCATGGGAAAAACCAAAATGGGTTCAAAGTTGGTGTATTTTCTTACCAATATCCCTACCATAAAATATTTGACAAGACGTGATGGCAGCCATGATTGGGTGATGTTAAGTAAATTAGAAACCTATTATCAACCCTATGTAAGTACTCCATATCAAAAGACATTTAGAGCCCTGACAAGTTAATGGGCCCCGGATAAAATGACGAAAAACAAGATTATATTCATAAAAAATTACATACAGTAGTAGCAAGGGAAGCAGCAGCAGCTTTTTTGACAACATGAACATATATTTAGGTTGGGACATTTAGGATAGCATGTACACCTTGGGCAAGAGCAAGTTGGGCATGAAGACCGCTTAGGCATGCAGCAGCAGCACCACTTCAAGCTGCATTTCCACTTCTTAAAGCATTTGCTACTACAGCAGGGGAAGCACTGGCACGCAGGTATTCTGCAGTTCCGACAAGGGTTGCCGCAAGAATTACATGTCATACAGTCGGAGCACCGCGGCATCCGAAGATCCCACGAGCAACCACAGCAGCAAATCCATGAAACGTCGAAGCAGCACGCTCCACTGTGCCAAGAAAAGCAACTTGCGTCAACAGAATTCTAATGGTATAAGGTAAAGCAACTTGGCACAAAGTGCAGCTCAGTTGATAAGACATTTCCCGTGACTGGAGGTTTGAGTCACCACAGAGAAGAAATCGAGAACCATTATTGATCCAAAGTTTTTTTTTCTTTCTAATGTCCACTCTGCATTGCATTCGTTATAGAATAGCAATGATAAATATGTGCAAAATGATTGTGTTGAGCAATATAAAAATATATTTCCTGAAGATTTAGATGAAGAAAGTATTCTTGACAGTACTGAATATAACTTTGATGAAATAAGTGGGGAAATTTATTTAGGTGTTCCATGATCATGAAGATTCAAGGAAAAAAAAAACACCTTAAACTAAAGTATGGAGTTTAGAGGTAATTACCAGAGCCATTTCCAGAAACGACATGATCTACGAGTCTTCTTAATTCTGATTTAAAAATGGAAGAGATCTAAAAGTGAGAATTTAACCATATGCAAAAGTACCAAGGAAAGAGAATCAGTTTTTCTGCTTACGTAGGTATGAGAGGATCGACATTTCCGGTTACAAAATCAGCGACCCTGCAAAAAATTAAAATTCAATTTGTTATGGCCATGCTGTAATAAGATACAAAGACTTTGCCACAGTTTGATGAACCAGAAACTATATTATCTGAAGTTTGGTTGTGTTATTATGATTAATACTCGAAAAGAGAAGTTAACGCGCGACCAAAATAACATACTCTTTACAGGATCTTGAAGCTGGTGGAATGCTCTCAAGAGATTTCAGTTCTTCCTGCTCACAACAATATTCCAACCAAATCTGTTATCGGGAATAGAATTGGACTTGTGTTCATACGAACAAAGCTAAAAAGAATCAACAACCCGAGATGAAAGAAAATGATTTGGAGCAATCGTAGAGGACTAATTAAATTGATAGGAAATTAGGATGCAAATCAATCCTTTGCATAGTGAGAAAAGTTTCATCACGTTTACTAATAAATCTGCTACAGAAGCAAAATTCCCACTTCACATATCATAATGCCAACATTCCGGCAACAAAAAGTTCCCATTACAAGATTTTATTGACATAGCTTTAGAAAAAATTTAAGCATCCAAGTATCTTAAAGTCCACATTAGACAAGTTCTCTTGCACTGCATCAAACCAAATCTCTTCAACATTCAACAACTAGTCGAAATCTATGAAGTATTTTATTTCTAACTTAGTTTCTGGATTCATTCAAGTAATGGAATAAACACAAGGAAAACTCACAAAGAATATGAACTTATTAGCCAATTTCAAGAACTTGAGACAAGCACCCTTCATTGGGAACATTAATCTTTAAGTAAGAAATACATAGTTCGAGTGAAGAAGTGGTCCAAAGCAAAAAAATTCAAAATTCAAGTTGCACAATACACAATGATCTGCATTGGGCTCCAGGTGCTAGATCGCCAGATTGGCAAAAGACACTCTACAAAATATCTAGGACTTTGTATTTTCCACAAATAAACAACAGTTGTGAGTCGTCATTATTATTATGCTATACTAATACTAATATTGGAGTCTCTTCCTACTCACCTACCCTACAAATTGGTCTAAAATAATGAGCTAAAAAGATGCCCATCATAGGCACATCCACGGCAACACAAGTAGGTAGCTTCTTCATTGAGGTGTCTTCTTTCCTAAATTTCACCTCACCATAATTTCTGAAGCTAAAAGCAATTACTTACCCCTGCATGAGTGAGCTCTGATTCTCAATCCCTAATTTCTATCCAATTTGATTGCAAATTAACAAAAGATAGTTAATTTGACTAAGAAACCTACCTTCAAAATTCTTCAAATTAAACAACTTAAAAACACTGAATTCTTAATTATATGAATTCAGAGACAAAAGCCACTCAAACTCGCAAGAAATGAGAACTGAAACAGACCAATTTGAATGATATATGCAATGAAGAAACTGTTGATAATTATTTAAACTTAATATTCCATAAAAACTCACGTCTAGAAAGCCAATCTCCCTTTCCAGCATCTGAACCCTGGCCAACTCCCTCCGCTTCCCGTACAAATCGGGGTACTGCGGCGGCGACCTCGCCTGCGGCGGCGGAAGCGACGGCACCGAACCGTTTCTCTTTAAACCAGACATTATTTATGTGACCATATAATAGAAGAAGAAGAAGAGGAGGTAAGACCGAGAGTGGCTAATGGCAGAGTGCGCAAATGTTTTACTCTAGTGCTGGAAGTTGAAAGATGCTGCAGAGAGAGAGAGTGATGTTAGGTGTGGAAATGGGGGAATCGAAAAGTTACAAGAAAGAAAACAAGACAGGTGAAATAATTACTGAGAGCTTCTGAGTAATGGGTATAATTAGAGGGGCCCCAAAAGTTCTGTCGCACAACAACTATCGTCAGAGCCATTGACAGAGGCAGCGAAGCTAGCAGCGTCACTATTGCGAAGCAACACTCCACATAAATACATGCACAAATGCCATACTAAAACACACTCCAATAAATGCCTGCATCAAACTCAATCAATGATTCATTTATTACTCACCCCCACACCTCTCTGCCGTTACCCAGCATTTCTCAATAAAATTAATCTGAATAAACGAAGTTCAATTTACCGGGGTTAGGGTGGGGTGAAAAGCGGGCAATAATGGGGATGAAAAAGACTGCTGCAAACAATGATGGCGATGCTAATAGTGAAAAGGGCTGACATACGGTGGGGGGGCGGGCTTTAGCTGAGGTAGAGGTAGAAACAAAACAAATATTACTGCGAAATTTCATACGTTAAAGTAAGAGCTCTGTCGCTTTCTCTTTTTTTTCACGCAGTGGAGCGGGTGTGTGTGTGAGAAATTGTTGCTGTATTTCGATGGTGGTGCAGAGAGGTGGCAGGGGTTGGCAGGGTAGGGCGGGGCGAAAAGCACGACGCCGTACCGCAGAGCACACGTGACTGCCTGTGTTGTGTGTGGGAGATTAACTTTTTTTTTATTTTCATTTTTTGACAGTGGCGTTAACTGTACCTTTTTTATCCTCGTTTTTACAGTATTTGGTAACAAAATCAAAAGAATTCTTAGATTTGCTTTCGTCATTTTTTGGTTTTGTTTGTGAGACAAACCAAGCTTGTTTTTGGACGACGGGAGGAATCTGTATTCCGGTTTAAACCGCAAAACAGATCCCATCTGTCATATTTAATTATTTTGCAGATTTATTTATGATTTCTGTATTAAATGTCTGCTTTTTTTTTGATAAGGAAAGTAAATATTATAGAACGAAAAGGCACCAGTAGTACCAAGAAGATTACAAAATCATCGGTGATTCCTCATTCGACATCCACCTATGAATCCCAACTCCATCATTAACAAAACCAAAAATTCTACCCCAACTCCACACTCTAGCTTTGATTTCTCCAAACAAGTTTGCACTCTCCCATATTTTGTTCTCAAATCTACTCCCATTACGCATTTTCCAAATAAGCCAAGTAGTACAACACCAAAGAGCCATCAAGAGCTTCTTATTTCTTTTCCGGCCACTCAAACTAGTAAAGAACTGAAAGTGCGAGGACACGTCATATGGCTGCGCCATGCTAACTCCGAGCCATTGAAAGATTGCTTCCCATACCTTTGAGGTCTTTGGACAGTGGATCAACAAGTGGTTCGTGGATTCCTGCCGATGAAAACAGGCGTTACATCCCACCTCGACTTCACACAACATCACATTTCTTCTCGAGAGATTGTCACACGTTGGAATTCTGTTCTTCAAAATTCTCCATGCGGTAAGCTTGACTTTGTTTGGAATAGGGATCTTCCACACCTTCGTACTCATATCAGTTTCCTCCACCGCCTCCGTAGTCTCGTTTGCTTGATCTTTAATAGCTTCATAAGCGGACTTGGTTGTAAAGCCTCTCCCGATGTCGCCACTCCATGTCCATCCGTCCTTGTTACCTGCACACAGATTAGTACCAGAAACAAGGCTAAGCAACTCCGAAACTCCTTCCATCTCTCTCTCAAATAGCTCTCTTCTCCACCTTAAATCCCAACACCATCCAGTATCAGTCCATTCCCCAACTTCACAGATTGCAGCTTCTTTATTAGCACTCAACTGAAAAAGTCTAGGAAAAGTAAACTTCAACGGCTTTTGTCCAACCCACCACTGACTCCAGAATTTAAAGGTCTTCCCATCCCCCACCTTTGGCTTCAAATTTTGAACAAACCAAAAATTGCTCGCCCCTCCCGCCGCAGAAACGATCTTCGGCCACCACCCATCTCTAAATCTACCTTTCCCCGCGTTTTCCAGACCTGTCTCTCCCCACTCAACCTCACCATAAATGGACCTAACAATTTTAGCCCAAAGCATGTCCCTTCCAGTAAGGTACCGCCACAACCATTTAACGACAAGTGCCTGATTAAACCACTCAATATTTTTAAGCCCCAATCCTCCTTCATCTTTTGAAGCACAAAGCACCTTCCATTTCACCCAAGCAATCGCACTTTTACTAGAACCCCCTCCCCACAGAAAATTACCAAGTAAAGCATTTAGGGAACTCACAATTGATTTTGGTAAACAGGTAAAAGAGAGCTGGTAAATCGGTATAGATTGAAGCACAGCCTTCACCAAGGTCACTCGGCCCGCGAGAGAGAACTTCCCATTTTTCCACGAATCGATTTTCTTTCTCACCTTCTCAACCAAGTATTTCCAATCAGCAACCTTTTTGCCCTTGCTACCCACTTTAATACCGAGGTAATTGAAAGGTAAGGAGCCTACATCACAACCCAAAACAGCCGCCATCCTCTCGATCTTATCCTCCTCGACCCCAACTCCAAAGAGACAACATTTTTTGAAATTCACAGCAAGCCCTGACAGTAGCTGGAACACTCTGAGAATCCTTTTAACTGCCACTGCATTTCTTTCATCATCCTCCATCAAGAAGACCGTGTCATCGGCGTATTGGAGGTGCGGAATTGAAATGTAATCATTTCCTACCTTTACAGGCTTAATCAGCTCCTTCTCAACAGCTCTCGTGATCAAAGAGTGGAGCCCCTCCGCTGCAATAAGAAAGAGAAATGGGGAAAGCGGATCCCCCTGCCGTAATCCTCTTTCTAAACACACCTCACCAGATGGAGATCCATTCACCAAAATATTCGTCGTCGCCGAGGAGATACAACCTCGGATCCATTTCCTCCATAATGGTTCAAAATCCATTCTTTCAAGCATTAAATCCAAGAAATCCCACTCGACGGAGTCATATGCTTTCGCGAAATCCACCTTGAAGATAATCCTCCCTTGTCTCTTCTTAGTAGCCTCCGCGATTGCTTCATTTAGAACCACGACCCCATCAAGGATGTAACGGCCGCCAATGAAGGCACTCTGATTATCCGAAATAACTGAATCCATGACCTGTTTCATCCTATTCGCCAAAACCTTCGCAATGACTTTGTAGAGGCTACAAATAAGTGAAATAGGCCTAAACTCCTCAAGTGAGCAAGCTCCTTTTTTTTTTAGGAATGAGAACGATGAATGAAGAGTTACATCCCCGAGGGATTTTGCCATTGGAGTGAAATTCAGTCATCACCTTTAAAAAATCTTTCTTGATAATCTCCCATGACGCTTTCCAGAACTTGAGGTTAAAGCCATCCGGTCCCGGGCTCTTGTCACCGTCACAGCTCCAAATGGCCTCTTTAATTTCTGATTCTGAAAAAGTTTTGATCAGCTCCGCATTATTCGCTGCAGAAACTCTCCGAGCAGTGAAATCTCCCGGTATCATAGGTAGGACGCGCGGCGTCTTCTTGAAGTGATTCTCGAAGAACGTTTTGACGTTCTCCTTAATGGTCTTTGGATCCTCGATCCAGCAGCCCCCAACATCAAGCCCTGCAATTTCATTCTTCTTTCTTCTCCCAACAATTGCTTTGTGATAAAAACTAGTATTCAGATCGCCCTCCTTGACCCATTTGACTTTCGCCTTTTGTTGGAGAAGACTACATTTTTCTTTGGATTTAAGGAAAATCTTTGCTCGTAATTCATTTCTCCTGATTGTCTCACTCTCCTCAAGACCAAAGGTGTCATCAAAAATGTCCAGCTCCTGAAGTTCATCCTTAAGATCTGTCAATCCGTGCTCAATGTTGCCATAAATCCTCAGATTCCACTCTTTCAACGCACTCTTCACCAATTTCAATTTCTCTTTGAACACAAAGCAGCTCCATCCTTCAATCTTAGCTTCATCCCAAGATTTCCTTACCAACGCGCAAAAATCTGGGTGGGAGAGCCAAGAATTGATGAACCTAAAAGGTTTGGGTCCCCAGTTCTTGGTTTTTGTAGTCAGGAAGATCGGACAATGATCCGACACTGATCTCTGAAGCCCCCTTCCGACTGTGTCCGGCCATTCCTGCATCCATTTCTCGTTGACCATAAATCTGTCTAGTTTGCTCTTACATCCTCCACCCGATTGATACCACGTAAACTTTCTCCCCTGTGTTCTGATTTCCAGCAGATTACTTTGCCGAATAAAAGCGTCAAAAGACCTTGCATCTGCTTGATTAAAGACAACACCTTTCCCCACCCTTTCTCCCGGATCACGCACTGCGTTGAAGTCGCCAAGAAAACACAGGCAAGAGTCTTTGTTTTGAAGAGCAATGAGCTGTAATGTATCCCACAAAGATTCCTTTTCGGTGGTTCCCATGGGCGCATACACATTAACAAAACAACAATGCAGGCCTCCTTGTAGCCAAATCCCATTAACAATAACAGCCCCCGTCACGTTCCATTTACTAGTTGCCACAAACTTATCCTTGCTCCAAACCGATAGTATTCCACCCGATCTGCCTTCTGACTCCCTCACAGCCCAATCAAAATTACTCCTCCCCCACCACTTATCACACATTGAGGAACAGAAAATTTCCATTTTGGTTTCCTGAACAAAACAAAAATCTAAAGCATTTTTCCTAACCAATTCTCCGATATCACTCTGTTTAATGAAACTCCCCAAGCCTCTAATGTTGTAAGATAAAATATTCATTAAAAACCTGTTTCAATATCACCCACGACCTTCGGATGTCCTGCCTTTGCTCTTTGCTCCTTCAATTGCTCGATCATGACCGCGTCTTGGTGATTGCTCGACAAACCCAACTTCTTGGCAAAGAGCCATGTTCTTGTATCTTCATCTCTCTCCGAATTCTCCCAATCCGCCTCAGTAGATCGCGAGCCACTTCCATTCTTGCCCATCTCACCCTCTGATTCAATATCAGCAATGAAATTGCCCCGAACTTGATGCTGATTTTCGGTGGCTTTTGATTTCTGAGTTTTCTTCCTCGAACCTCCTCCTCGTCTGTTCGCCGTTCCTTTCTTAGAAACAACCCCCGCAGTGAGAGAATCTGGTACCCTCGAGGGATCGCACTCCTCCCCCTCAAGTTCATTTTGAAATTCCTTCTCTTTCTCGTTTCTACTCCCTTCATTGATCTCTCTACCTCTAGTCTCTGGCTCATTTGAAGGCGGTTTATCAGTCCCTTCGGAGGAAACCCGCTGGACTTGGCTTCCTTTATCTGTGTCAGAGTAATGTGAGAACGGGCCAATAGTTTCCACAACCTTCCTCTCGAGTTCCGAGACGCCGTTTTTTTGAGTAACCGAATCGTTTCCTTCACCGTCCTCTGTTTCCGACTCGACGATGAAAGCCTTCGCCGGAGACTGTGAGATATCTTGTAAAGAACATTCTGAGTCAGCATCTTCGTCCAAAGACCACACCTCCTCCTCCGGGGAAACGAAATTATAGGGCATTTCTTCCACCCGGATTTGGAACGAAGCACCGTCGATTTTACATTTCAGTATGTTTCCGATGGAGTTAAACCCAGTAGACATCTGTATAAAAGCCACGTCCAGCCTCTCTTTCGTTCTTGTTTTTTCTTCAATTTTCAGAAGCAACCCGAACCTCGCGCTTGCCGTACTGAAGAAACGGGAATTCCAAACTTGTAGCGGGACTCCGGTCCATTTAGTCCAGACAACTCTTTGATAGTTGATATCAACAGATTTCCAAGGCCTCCACCACTGCAACCAGAAGTCTCTCCATTCGTTAAGCTTATTGAGATTTTCCTCGGTCGTCTGCTCGTTGCTGCTTTGGATTAGGACCATGTTGCCACTGTAACACCCCGCCTATTTATATTAAGTTTAGAATTTATTTTAAACTTAGATTAGGATGATTTACGCCGGAAAAAAATGAAAAATGATTTATATTTTAAATTCCAACAAAATTTATTTTCAGAAGCCTTTATAAAAATTTAGTCTTTTGAAATTTTGTGCATTTCATAAATTGAATTATATGAATATGTGATTATTCTATATGATTAGTATTTATTTGTACATGATTTAATTTAAGTCTATATTAGGCTTTAATTTTTGAATGTGTTGGGCTTTGACAAATATTATTTTGGGCCCTAGTTTTAATTAAGTCTTCCTTGTTAATAATTAAGCCCAAAAGTCATTTTTCCTAAAAAAAAAAAAACCCAACCCACCACCTCCATAGCTGCCAAGTACAGCACCCCCATTTTGACTCCTTCACCCATCTCAACCATGCGCGTACAGCACCTCCATTTTGACTCCTTCACCCATCTCAACCATGCGCCCACTCTTTTGCACGCTCCCTACCATTTTTGACTCCTTCACCCACGCTTCCTAACTTAACATGTTCATCCTACTCCCTTAGATATCCCCCTTATTCATCTAATTCCTCACCCCAGCAACGAAGTTCAAACAGAAACAAGATCACCACATAATATAGCAGAATTCATTCAATCAAGGTTTTACCTTCTAAACTCCAACTTATTCCCTCTGCATAAATGGCAATACGATGCATCCTATCTATGTATGCTGTTTTACTTCTACAACTTAACAAACCAACAAGCATGAGTAGCAGCCCCATAACTGAAGATACAAGCTTTATATATATATCTGCATATATACATACATATATGATGCATGTTTGAGATAAAAGGAGAAGAAGTTGAGTTTGAAACTTTGATTTTTATTCCTTGTTTTTAAATTGCGATGCTTGAGTCGGGCCGCTGCCTCGAGTCGAGTAGAGTCTGGGCGGCGACGGTGGCTGCAAAGAGCAGTTGCTGTCGACCGGAATTGAGCAGGATGAAGGGGTAGATGGGTGGTAGCAGCGGCCATTTCTGCGGTCTGACAGAAGGCGAGACCGGAGGCGGAGGCGCAGCCTGTAGCTGCGTCGTCGTCGGAGAGAGATGAGGGAGGCTGGGCTTGGCGGCGGTGGTGCCGCTGCTGCCCAGCCAAGGACGGACGGAGGGGAGTGACAGAGAGGAAGTTTCAGAGGGCGTTCGGCGGCGGCAGTGGGCTTCGTCTGCTGTTGTTCGCTGGTCTGTTTCGAGGGACGTCAGGCGGCGGCGGTAGACCTTGTCAGCTGCTGCGGCCGCCGATTTAGAGAGGGGGGCGGTCGGCGGCAGCTTTCCTGCTGTAGTCGCCGGACTGATTCAGCGAGAGAGAGGGAGAGTGATGTTGTGCGTGCCGGGGTGTGGAAGAGAGGGAGGAGCGGTGGCGGCTGGTTCGCTGCTTCGCCGGAGAAGCCGCGCCGCGTCTGTGTATGCGTGAGTGTGTGTTGCGCCGCTAGAGAGAAAGCGAGAATGATTCTGCAGGGTGTGTGTGAGTGTTGTGCGGCTGGGGGAAGAAGAAAGGGGGGAGGGAGTGTTGGGCCTTAGGTTTGGGCTAGGATGGAGTTGGGCTGTTGGGCCGATTTTTCTTTCAGTTGGGCCAGTGTTTAATTAAATGGTTGGGACTCATTTTATTTAAACTTGGGCTGCCATTTTTTTTTTATTTTTGGGCTGCGAATTTTAAAACAAAAAACATGGGCTTCCATTTAATTGTTAGACTTCTTTAATTGATTTATCAATTTAATTCTTTAATTTGGGTTTAAATTAATTATTTTTGAAAAAGTTTGCATAATAGTATTTTCTTATTATGTGCATATGTTAAATATATTTATTTAATTATGTGAGTTAAAGCATGAATTAATTTTTGCATCAAACATTTTACATAGAATCATTTATGATTAAATTGGTTTTATTATTAAAAATCGAATAAGGATATTGTTGGTGTCCTTGACTCAAGAATTTATTTTCTTAAATATTTAATTATTAAAATATGAAAACCCGGCTAAGTGAATCATAGGATGATAAGCACTTCACTATGACTTAAGATTAGATTCGGGAGACCTATTAAGATTATAGATTTCTTGTAGGCTTTGTGGATCGTGAGGACTAGCACTGCTATACCAATTCAGAGTTAAGAATAAACGACAGGCTTTGCCTATTCAGGTGGGCTTATTTACCAAATGTATGGTTTAGCTATTGAGCTTAAATGTTTCAATGAAATAAAAACTGTTTATCCGATAAAATATTTTGTGCACTCTGCTCTGTTTAAGGCTCGCAACAATGAATCGATCGAGGTTCTCTCTTGACCTAACACGTTATTTGAGAATTGTGTACACCTATTAGCTGACCTGGTGGGTTGATCTCCATCGGGCACTAATCATGTATGAGGCGTTATAAGGGTGCTCGACGGGATGTGTTCCGGAGCATTGGGTCCTAAATGGGAACTTGACTGGGTTACGCCCTCAGTTCATGTAAAGCAGGAGTAATGGATCCGTCGGTGGCTAAAAGGTCCGGGATCACAGCGAGTAACGGAAAGGGAGTGTGACAATTGCGCGCAATATAATAAAATGTTTTAACATGCTTAGAAGTTATTTCAATTTAAAACCTTCTAAGTCATGTCAAGTATAATTGGATAAACTGCTCTTATGATTATGAAATGTTTATAAAAATGCTAGCCCACTAAGTACATTAGTACTTAGCCCAAAATTACTTTCAAATGTTTTCAGGTTGATTGGTTGGTGCTGACGGGGCAGAGCTGAGGCTAGGGTTCAACTCCGTATTTTGTCTTCCGCTGTTGCATTAGCTCTTATTTGTCTTATGTTTCTCTATCTTAAAAACTTTTATGTTAAATTCTGAATTATGTTTCTTATCGAGCTTAGACTCTCAACTCTAGCACTATGTTATTTAATATTGGTTATCAGAAGCATGAAACCAAACTTGTGATCCTAAGATTTAGAATGTTATTAATTGATTACTATCAGTTGATTTATGTCTTTCTTCACTCAAAGGGCGTTGCCCGACTTCTTATCCTATTATTTGAATTTCACAAGGTCCTTCCCTTGTTCATTTCTATGATTTTAATCGCACCCCGATTATAGTTTATTCCTTCAAGAATTGGGGTGTGACAGAATGGTATCAGAGCATAAGTTTTCTTTCATGTCTCTGATAATCGTAAGCTTCTAATGTCGAGTCTAGAATAGTACCTCTAGGCTTCTAAGAAAATTTGTTGACCCTCAGCTCGCCGTCACACTGCTGCAACAAAAGGTACGACTTAAAAATTTCAATGATTTTAAATGCTTTCAAAGTTTTTAAGAAGTGCGCGCTTTCAATGGATGATGTTATATGAATTGCTTATCCCTTTCATATTGTTATTTTGAGCCTTTAACTCATATAACCAATGTATGTATGTATGTCGTGTTTGGGACTACCCGAGCCCTTAACGAATCAATGAATTTATGGTCGAGTCAGATTCCATTAATCTTTCCGGCTTAAGAAAAATTTTATGAAAGGGGCATTTATTGTCCATATGTTTAAAAGTTTCAAAAGAAACAAATGATTAAATGAATGAAAAGTTTTCTGTTATCGTGTTAGGTCCACTGCCTGTACGATATGAATGATGAGTCTCTTACAAACCGTTTGAGTACTACCCAAGGATACTTTAGAAATGTTAGTCGTGAAAGCTCCGCTTGATCGATTTAAGTAAGAAATGATAAGATAGCAACGTTTAACATAGATATGTTATAACGTAGAAGAAATGTCATGAGATTAAGGTTTCACTTAAGTTATTCCATTTAAGTTTAGATTAGTTTCCACATAGAACTAGTCTTTCACATGGTTACACCATAGAAGTGATATATCTCATGTATATCTATATATGTATGTATGTATGCCGAATGGGTCTTTTCTTCTGTTGATTCTCGTCCGTCAATCAGAATGGAAGGTGCACCAAGAGGGCGTGGTAGAGGGCGCGGACGTGGCCGTGGGCGCGGTAGGGGATTTGTACCCGAAGAGCCTATTCCACAAGTAGCACCAAATCGCACAGCCGAGGAAAAGTTTCGCAAGGAAAAACCTCCAACGTTTGATGGATTGGGCGAACCTGCGGATGCCGAGAAATGGGTTAGGGCAATAGAACGGATCTTCAACTACATCCGTTGTGATGATGAGGAGAAAGTGGCATGTGCAACTTATCAGTTGGTGGACGAAGCTGACTTTTGGTGGGAGTCAGTAAGGCGGACTATGACTGACGAACAGTGGGAGAATTTCACATGGGAAGAATTCAAGGCTGAATTGTATGAGAAATATATACCAGGATGTTACCGACAGAAGAAACAGAATGAGTTTTGGAATCTGAGACAGAAAACGGGAACTGTGACTGAGTACGACAGGGCCTTCAATCAGCTATCAAGATATGCTCCGACGTTGGTGGACAGTGATGAGAAACGCGCAGAGAAGTTCAGAAACGGACTGCGTCACGAGATAGCGATTTCCCTAGCAAGTCAAGGGGGTCTCACATACGCGCAGACATTGAGCAGAGCCCTCACTATTGAGTCATTGTTGCCAAGGGAAAAAGGAAAATCCCCCGAACAGTCTGGATTTGTACCATCTCAAGATGGTAGTAAGGGAAAGCGAAAATGGAATGAAGGAACTGGTGGAAACATTGGAAATGGGAAGAAACCATGGGTGGCGAATCAAAATCGGAACCAACATCAGAATCCACAACCTCAAGCAATGGTTCAAACTCCTTGCCCAAAATGTCAAAAACTCCATCCGGGAGAATGTCTGAAAGGAATGAACGTCTGCTATAACTGCGGAGAGGCCGAGCATTATGTCTCGAATTGCCCAAAGAAGGGAGGTGGAGCACCCCAACAACAAAATCCCGGGAACCAACAGCGACAAAACCAAGGTCCTAGAGGAAATCAGGTGCAACCACAATACGCTAGGGCCTATGCCATTAACCAACACCAAGCAGCGGGAGATCACGGAAACCTGGCAGGTACCATTATGTTTTCGACATGTCGATTATAGCTCTATTCAATATTGGAGTATCCTATTCTTCCATTTCATATGTTGCTTGTAAGAAATTAGAATTTACGCTATAATCGTCCGTAACAACGTTAGAAATTAGTACAACTAACGATGAAAGACTGCTACTAAGGACGTCACCGCGAACTCAGAGCTCGATATAGGCGCGGAAACATTTAGACATACTTACATGTTATTCCTATGATAGAATTTGATGCAATCCTCGAATTGGTTGACTTACTCAAGTCAGAGCCACGATACTTTTAAACAAGAGAAAGATCCCTCTTCAATCTTCAGGAAAGGACGAGACAAGTTTCCATAAGGTACCAGATTTTGAGGAAAATTTTCTAGTTCGAAGAACAATGTCACACTATTAGAAAAGCTAAGACCGCATATGATTTAGTGCCACACAAGAGTTGAGTGGAATGAAAGTCTAGTATCCAAACTAGATGACCCAGATATGCAATTTCGAGGACGAAATTTTTATAAGGAGGGAGGAATGTAACACCCCGCCTATTTATATTAAGTTTAGAATTTATTTTAAACTTAGATTAGGATGATTTACGCCGGAAAAAAATGAAAAATGATTTATATTTTAAATTCCAACAAAATTTATTTTCAGAAGCCTTTATAAAAATTTAGTCTTTTGAAATTTTGTGCATTTCATAAATTGAATTATATGAATATGTGATTATTCTATATGATTAGTATTTATTTGTACATGATTTAATTTAAGTCTATATTAGGCTTTAATTTTTGAATGTGTTGGGCTTTGACAAATATTATTTTGGGCCCTAGTTTTAATTAAGTCTTCCTTGTTAATAATTAAGCCCAAAAGTCATTTTTCCTAAAAAAAAAAAAAACCCAACCCACCACCTCCATAGCTGCCAAGTACAGCACCCCCATTTTGACTCCTTCACCCATCTCAACCATGCGCGTACAGCACCTCCATTTTGACTCCTTCACCCATCTCAACCATGCGCCCACTCTTTTGCACGCTCCCTACCATTTTTGACTCCTTCACCCACGCTTCCTAACTTAACATGTTCATCCTACTCCCTTAGATATCCCCCTTGATGTGTGTATTTTAGCTACCTAGTTTAGTGTGCGTTTTGCCGTGGTTTCATGTGATATTACATGTTTTGCTATGTTTTGGCGCAGGAATGAGAAGAATTGGAGATGGAGCTGCTAATTGGAAGAAAGTGGAGAAAGACGAATTTGCAATGGGATTTGACGTGAAGATGGAAGAAAATAGAGATTGGGCTTTTAATTTAATTGTTATATTTTTATAAAGCTCAAAACTCTTAGTTTTATTTTATTTTGGGTTTAATATTATGTAAGGGCCGAAAGCCCAATTATTTGGAGTAGGCGGCTACTTAAGGGATAATCCCTTAAGTTTATTTGATTCCCACTCAGCCGCATAGTTAGAATTCTAATTAGGTTATAATTCTTATTCTATTACTATTAGATAGAGCCGCGTAGATAGTTAGTTTAAATTAGGTCATCTTCTTATTTTTATTATCATTGATACAGCCGCACTTTATAATTTTTGATAGCCAGTTGACTTTGTTAGAAACAATTTAGAATTCCTTTCAATTTAGTACATCACGTTTTGATTGCTTAGCTTGATTAGGTGGATTTTATTTTGTTTAGCTTTTGCTTGATTGGAGAAGTTGGCGGCTGGAACCAAACTGTGGCAGAAGAATTGTTTTCGATTTTGGTTTCATTGATATTTCAATTTCATTTAATTTGCTTAGCATAATTTTCGTTGTTTTCTTTTATTGCAATTCATTCGTTAATTTTGTGTTTGGTTACTTCATGTTTGATTTTATTTATTTTATTGTTCTTAATTTAAGCATGAGTAGCTAATTCTTTTAATTCGGCGAGAATAATGAAACTCTAATTTAATGATCTGTGAGACCTAATTGGTTTAAAATTGATTCCTATTGATTCCGATTAATTCCTAGGTTCCAAGATAATTCTGATTTTATTTAAGCCTGATCAACTTAGATTAAATTGGATTACAGTCAATTAGTTCCTGCCAATCCGTAATTGTTGGAATTGGACTAATTAGTGATACAACTACCGTGTTCGTAGGGGGAATTAATTGGTATATTAATTATTACTAGCGTCTCTAGGATAATTGATATAAATTGGGTTCCTTTATCTTAATGCTATTAGAATATTAAATCTAGGTCTGGCGTCTCCAGCTAGGTTATATTTTAATAAGGGAAATAAGCAGGTCTGGCGTCTCCAGCTGTTTATCGACACAGTAAGTAGGAATTGGGGTACGTCCGTTGCGTTTCACGGTATCCTATAACTGGTTGGTTGGTAGGGATTAATTAATTATTGCGTCGAGGATCAGAGTTGAATTAGAGTGGATTTATTTGAGCCGAATTACCTCTTTAATTGATTTAATTCAAAAGTATTTGATTTGATTTAATTTGCTTTCTTAGTTAATTAATCTTTTCTCCCAATTTAAGGCGTGGTGGCATCACCAAAAATATAGATTTTAGGGAATTGAATGATTTTACCTGCTCTCTGTGGTTCGACCCTGCTTGTCGCTAGACTAATTTAATTCTGAGCTATTGCAGGAATTATTTGGTGGAAACGACGTCCACCAAATTGGCGCCGTTGCCGGGGAGCGGTGTTAATTAATTCTTTTCCCTTTGTCTATTTTTTTTATTTTCCTTGTTTATGAGCAGATCGTCCAAGCCGAACCTTCTCTACGATTGTGAAATTGAGAAGACAGCGAAGAAGCTAAGGAAGGAGGCAAAGGCGAGGAAGCTACTGGATCTGCTGGATTCGCAGGCTGACCTTCCCGTTCGACCAGAACAGTTCATCGAGGAGAAGCCCGTTGCTGTCGCTGCTGCAGAGGATCCGTTTGCCCAAACAGACCCCGATTCAGAGGCAGACACAGACTTTGAAGAAGAAACCGACTCGATTTCGGTTGCAAGTACTGAGAGTGACATGGCTGACGATCCGAGACTGTGCGATCTCTCCAGCCACGAGGCCGATGACCCACCCACTCCCATTCAGATGCCGGCAGCTGCTACCGGTATTGAGATCAAGCTTGGACTGCTTAATGTTCTCCCGAAATACTATGGCAAGAAGGGAGAAGATCCGTACAATTTTTTGAGCGAATTCATCAAGATTTGCAAAGTCCAGAAACGCCCCACGGGGATTACGGAGGAGCACTTTAGATTGGCGGCATTCCCCTTCACCATGACAGCAGAGGCGAACTCTTGGTTCGCGAGTCTTCCTCCCAATTCTATCACTACGTGGGCAGAGATGAAAAAGCTATTCTTGGAACATTTTTTTCCGCCCACCAAGACGAATGCGCTGAAGAAAGAAATTAGTGGAGTGAAGCAGGAGTACGACGAGTCATTGAGCATATACTGGACTCGATTCAGGAGATTGGTGGACAGTTGCCCCAACCATAAGTTTTCGGATGGGGATTTGCTGCAGTACTTCTATCAGGGGATGACCGTGGATACTAAAAACCTTGTGAATTCATCAAGTGGAGGAGGGTTTTCCCAAAACACGGTGAGTGAAGCCAAAAAATTAATTCAACACTTGGTGGAAGCTACGAGGGAATATGATGAGCCACGCATTCAAATGCTCAAGAAAGCTGCGCAAGCAAGCTCCTCAAATTTGGATGACAAGTTAGAAGAGAGATTGGGAAGGATGGAGAGAATGCTAAGCACTGTGGTGGAGAAAGTGGCGAGCGCTGGACAACCGACGGAAAAACCATGTGGAGCGTGTGGAAACTTTGGCCATACGAGCTTGCAGTGCACAGGGGGTGAGGAAGAGTATCAAGCCCATGCCAATTCTTCCCATAATTTTTACAGCTGTGACGCGCCACTGCCCCATTTGCCCAAACGGGACCAGTACGCGAACAATCATAATGCTCCATGGAGAAACCATCCCAATTTCCGATGGAGAGATCCCGAGCCGAAGCAGCCGCCAGCGATGCAGCAGCCACAGCAGCAAAACTACCGGCCTCCACATCAAAGGACGGGGTATCAAGCTCCACAAGCTCAGCAACATCCTCCCGAGAAGCAAGGCAAGTCGCTTGAGGAGATGATGGCGAATTTGATCGGCAACCAGCAATTTCTGCAAAATAATGTGCAACAGCTTCAACAATCCCAAGCCGAGCAAAAGGTGCAGATTGAGGGGCTAGCCCGTCAGATGTCTCAGCTTGCGACATCCGTGAACCAACTCAAGGGCTATCAAGGTAAATTACCATCACAAGTCCAATTGAATCCAATGGAGAACGTTAGCATGATTACTTTGAGGAGTGGAAAGGAGTTGAGTGAGCCCACAACCCAGAATTCAAGGGGGTGTCCGAGCAAGGATTCTGGAGTCGAATTCAGCTTGGAAAAATTCGAAAATTCTGGAGCCAAGGTGGATTCTGCAATCCAGAATGCAGAACAGTCCGGTTTGGCCAAACAGAACAGTGAGCCGACAGTTGAGCAGAAAGGAAAGGGAGCAGCAATTGAATCCAACGAAGAGGAGCAGACCAAGGTCTCTAAACCGTTGAGCTTACATGATCCCAAGGTTGCAACATCATTCCCTTTTCCAGGAAGATTGGCGAGGAAGAAGCCGGAAGAGGAACTCATCGATTTTGTGAAGATCTTCGGCAAACTTGAAGTGAATCTTCCATTCTTGCAAACACTGAAAATTCCTCCCTTTGGGAAATTTGTGAAGGACTTCATAGCTGGAAAGTCCAAGGCAACTGGAAAGATTGTGATGGGCGAGAACGTTTCAGCTGCACTCAAGAAGGAGTTACCAGCCAAGTGCAAAGATCCTGGTATGTTTTCTCTTCCCATTTACATTGGTGATACTAGGATCGAGCATGCTATGTGTGACTTAGGAGCGTCTATCAATGTTATGCCTCTAACTGTTTATAATAGATTGTCGGGTGTAGAATTGGTAGACACTAGAGTGGTCATTCAGTTAGCTGATGGGTCATATGTTCATCCTGTGGGTCTTCTAGAGAACGTTCTTGTAAAGGTGCATGATTTTGTTTATCCTGCTGACTTTTATGTGGTGAAGATGAGTGGTATGCAATCGAAAGAGTCAGCTGGTGTTCTGTTAGGCCGTCCTTTCTTAAGGACCACTAGGGCACTCATTGATGTTTATAGTGGTACTATTTGTTTGGATTATCATGGAGAGAAGTTCACTTTCAATATTGATGATACCATGAAAAATCCTCTTGTTGTTAAAACTGTTTGTGCCACTAACATTACTGACCCTTCTGTCCAAAAACATCTTGAGACTAAATCTGTGCAGGACAAGTTGGAACCGACCTTGATCAAAAGAGCAACTGGTCTTGATGCTCGTGGGATGAACAATGAAGAAGTCAAAGAATCTACCAAGTCTCTTCATGCTCACTCGAAATTGGCAGATTCTGGAAATACGTTCTGTTTGCCCAAACAGGACAAAATTCTTCATGATGACCCGAAATTCACAGGTTCTGGACATACGGTTCGTTTGCCCAGACGGAAGCCACGTTACAGAACTCTGCATTTTAATGTGGAACCACCCGACTTAAAAGATAAGTGTGAGGAGGAGCTCCGTTTGGAAGCCTATAATACCAACATGGGGTATGCAGATCTAATAGCGATAGCTTATCACAAGCATCGATTCTGGAGAACATTTGAAGTTGGTGAAAAGGTTCGATTCATGCTTGGAAGGCAATGGATAGGTCCTTTTGAGATACAGTCTGTTTGGCCAGGTGGACCAGTGGAGATTAAGAGTTTGGCTACGGCAAAGACGTTTGTAGTCAACTATCACAAGTTGGAGCCATATTGCGATGCATCTCATATGACAACAGTGGAAGAAATTCCATTGTCACCTCAGACGAGATTCTGATTGCATCAACAGTCGAGCCGACGACGTTAAATAATGGCGCTTATCGGGAGGCAACCCGATTTTCTTTCACTATGTTTCTCCCGTTTTGTTTTTCTTTTTCTTTATTTCCGTTTCGTTCAGTTTTAATTCCCTTTCTTTAGATTTAATTTTTGTTTCAGTTTATTAAAAAAAAAAAAAAAAAAAACAGATCAACGGGAACGTGGATGCACTACAGGAAAGCCTCACGAATTTGAACGCCACGATCAGACAGGAGCTACGGTGACAGCGCACACGGTGATTCCCTTCCTTTTTCTTGCTTTGTTTTGCTTGTTCTTGCGTTGTTTTTGCTGTTTTGTGTTTTGTTGTGGGTCCTCGTTGTCCCTTTCTTATACTTTATTTTGTTTGCTTGAGGGCAAGCAAAATTTAAGTGTGAGGGGGGCGTCTTTGAGTTTGTTTTTTGTTGAGTCAGTTTATGTTGAGTTTTGTGAGTCTTCTGGCCAAGTAATTGATAAGTTCAGTTGTTGGAGCATGCTATTAGATTTGAATATGTGTGATAACTTGATCTTTCCCTACTTAAGAATTGAGAGTTTGTGATTGACAGTGTGTGTTTTGATTACATGATGTCTGGAATGACAAAATAAGGGCGATGAGTGAATCTAAACTACACATAAGTGAGGTATTGAGCCTAATAGAGTAGAGCACTCTCTACTATTTTTTGTTTTGAGAGATTTGATGATCCATGAAGTCGTGATATTAAGTGTGTCATATGTGGTGAATGATAAGAGGCACTAGGGTAGCCGTTTGGCCTGCTTTTGAATTCCTACCCGTACACTAACCCCTAGTGAGCCATGTTTGAGCCTTGCCGTGATTGTTCATATTAGTCACTATATATATATAGCCAAGGCCTGTTTTTTGTGAACCTTCTCTTTGGTCCCATTGTGCATGTTAGAATTGAATTACATCTTAAGTGAATTTTGAGGAATGTGCATAAGGATGCTTGTTTGCCCAAACAGAACCGAGCCGAAATTGCATTCTGAATCTAGGACAGATGTTCTGTTTGGCCAAACAGAGGAAGATGTTGA
Organism: Salvia miltiorrhiza; assembly: GCF_028751815.1. Lineage (NCBI taxonomy): Eukaryota > Viridiplantae > Streptophyta > Magnoliopsida > Lamiales > Lamiaceae > Salvia > Salvia miltiorrhiza. Next base: position 37,516,087 of record NC_080390.1, on the reverse strand, counting down.
CAGTTGGGCAGATTGTTTTTGATGTACTCTTTGCATGATTGTGTTGTCTTAATGAAGTGGTGCAGCAAAAAATTGAAAAAAAAAATCGAAAAAGGAAAAAAAAAAAAAAAAGAACAGAAAAAAGAAAAAAAAAAGAGAGAAAATAAAGGTTGCACCAAGGTTGAATGAGTATATATGCATTGAGTTGTTTGATGGTTGTTGCCCATAGTTGAGTTGGAAGTTGCTTTTCATATGTTCAGAATTCTTTTGGTGTGATTTGATTCAAGCATGCACGATATTTGATCTTCAATGTTTGAGCTTAGGACCCCTAGGATCTTGCCTACATCATTGATAGTCCTCAGCCCCATTACAACCAAAGAAGAAAGACCTTTTTGAGCCATAATGTGACTGCGAAATATCATGACTAATTGGAGTTTCTTCTTGTGTGAGAATTACCTTATCTTATGGAGAGATTGAATGAGCGTGAGAGTTGCACTCATTGTTGCCTAATTTGGACTAGATTGATAATGAAAACACACTTTGGAGGTTCATGTTTTTAGTTCGAGAGTTGGGAAGTGATGGTGAATTGCATGATTCGATTTGATAGACTGTTGCATTCCTGATGCTTTGATGTTGCTTGGCTAGTCGTTTGGTTAGTTCGTGTCTTGTCTCGTTTCCCTTTCTACTTTCCTGTTCTTTGCGTGTGTTGTTGTGTCTGTTTTCAGTTCGTTCGTTTCTAGAGTCTTCGTGTCAAGGAAGGGTGTTGCTTCTAGGGGCTGAATTTCACCATTAATTCTTCTCTTATTTCATACTTGAGGACAAGTATGATCTAAGTGTGAGGGGATTTGATGTGTGTATTTTAGCTACCTAGTTTAGTGTGCGTTTTGCCGTGGTTTCATGTGATATTACATGTTTTGCTATGTTTTGGCGCAGGAATGAGAAGAATTGGAGATGGAGCTGCTAATTGGAAGAAAGTGGAGAAAGACGAATTTGCAATGGGATTTGACGTGAAGATGGAAGAAAATAGAGATTGGGCTTTTAATTTAATTGTTATATTTTTATAAAGCTCAAAACTCTTAGTTTTATTTTATTTTGGGTTTAATATTATGTAAGGGCCGAAAGCCCAATTATTTGGAGTAGGCGGCTACTTAAGGGATAATCCCTTAAGTTTATTTGATTCCCACTCAGCCGCATAGTTAGAATTCTAATTAGGTTATAATTCTTATTCTATTACTATTAGATAGAGCCGCGTAGATAGTTAGTTTAAATTAGGTCATCTTCTTATTTTTATTATCATTGATACAGCCGCACTTTATAATTTTTGATAGCCAGTTGACTTTGTTAGAAACAATTTAGAATTCCTTTCAATTTAGTACATCACGTTTTGATTGCTTAGCTTGATTAGGTGGATTTTATTTTGTTTAGCTTTTGCTTGATTGGAGAAGTTGGCGGCTGGAACCAAACTGTGGCAGAAGAATTGTTTTCGATTTTGGTTTCATTGATATTTCAATTTCATTTAATTTGCTTAGCATAATTTTCGTTGTTTTCTTTTATTGCAATTCATTCGTTAATTTTGTGTTTGGTTACTTCATGTTTGATTTTATTTATTTTATTGTTCTTAATTTAAGCATGAGTAGCTAATTCTTTTAATTCGGCGAGAATAATGAAACTCTAATTTAATGATCTGTGAGACCTAATTGGTTTAAAATTGATTCCTATTGATTCCGATTAATTCCTAGGTTCCAAGATAATTCTGATTTTATTTAAGCCTGATCAACTTAGATTAAATTGGATTACAGTCAATTAGTTCCTGCCAATCCGTAATTGTTGGAATTGGACTAATTAGTGATACAACTACCGTGTTCGTAGGGGGAATTAATTGGTATATTAATTATTACTAGCGTCTCTAGGATAATTGATATAAATTGGGTTCCTTTATCTTAATGCTATTAGAATATTAAATCTAGGTCTGGCGTCTCCAGCTAGGTTATATTTTAATAAGGGAAATAAGCAGGTCTGGCGTCTCCAGCTGTTTATCGACACAGTAAGTAGGAATTGGGGTACGTCCGTTGCGTTTCACGGTATCCTATAACTGGTTGGTTGGTAGGGATTAATTAATTATTGCGTCGAGGATCAGAGTTGAATTAGAGTGGATTTATTTGAGCCGAATTACCTCTTTAATTGATTTAATTCAAAAGTATTTTATTTGATTTAATTTGCTTTCTTAGTTAATTAATCTTTTCTCCCAATTTAAGGCGTGGTGGCATCACCAAAAATATAGATTTTAGGGAATTGAATGATTTTACCTGCTCTCTGTGGTTCGACCCTGCTTGTCGCTAGACTAATTTAATTCTGAGCTATTGCAGGAATTATTTGGTGGAAACGACGTCCACCACCCCTTATTCATCTAATTCCTCACCCCAGCAACGAAGTTCAAACAGAAACAAGATCACCACATAATATAGCAGAATTCATTCAATCAAGGTTTTACCTTCTAAACTCCAACTTATTCCCTCTGCATAAATGGCAATACGATGCATCCTATCTATGTATGCTGTTTTACTTCTACAACTTAACAAACCAACAAGCATGAGTAGCAGCCCCATAACTGAAGATACAAGCTTTATATATATATCTGCATATATACATACATATATGATGCATGTTTGAGATAAAAGGAGAAGAAGTTGAGTTTGAAACTTTGATTTTTATTCCTTGTTTTTAAATTGCGATGCTTGAGTCGGGCCGCTGCCTCGAGTCGAGTAGAGTCTGGGCGGCGACGGTGGCTGCAAAGAGCAGTTGCTGTCGACCGGAATTGAGCAGGATGAAGGGGTAGATGGGTGGTAGCAGCGGCCATTTCTGCGGTCTGACAGAAGGCGAGACCGGAGGCGGAGGCGCAGCCTGTAGCTGCGTCGTCGTCGGAGAGAGATGAGGGAGGCTGGGCTTGGCGGCGGTGGTGCCGCTGCTGCCCAGCCAAGGACGGACGGAGGGGAGTGACAGAGAGGAAGTTTCAGAGGGCGTTCGGCGGCGGCAGTGGGCTTCGTCTGCTGTTGTTCGCTGGTCTGTTTCGAGGGACGTCAGGCGGCGGCGGTAGACCTTGTCAGCTGCTGCGGCCGCCGATTTAGAGAGGGGGGCGGTCGGCGGCAGCTTTCCTGCTGTAGTCGCCGGACTGATTCAGCGAGAGAGAGGGAGAGTGATGTTGTGCGTGCCGGGGTGTGGAAGAGAGGGAGGAGCGGTGGCGGCTGGTTCGCTGCTTCGCCGGAGAAGCCGCGCCGCGTCTGTGTATGCGTGAGTGTGTGTTGCGCCGCTAGAGAGAAAGCGAGAATGATTCTGCAGGGTGTGTGTGAGTGTTGTGCGGCTGGGGGAAGAAGAAAGGGGGGAGGGAGTGTTGGGCCTTAGGTTTGGGCTAGGATGGAGTTGGGCTGTTGGGCCGATTTTTCTTTCAGTTGGGCCAGTGTTTAATTAAATGGTTGGGACTCATTTTATTTAAACTTGGGCTGCCATTTTTTTTTTTATTTTTGGGCTGCGAATTTTAAAACAAAAACATGGGCTTCCATTTAATTGTTAGACTTCTTTAATTGATTTATCAATTTAATTCTTTAATTTGGGTTTAAATTAATTATTTTTGAAAAAGTTTGCATAATAGTATTTTCTTATTATGTGCATATGTTAAATATATTTATTTAATTATGTGAGTTAAAGCATGAATTAATTTTTGCATCAAACATTTTACATAGAATCATTTATGATTAAATTGGTTTTATTATTAAAAATCGAATAAGGATATTGTTGGTGTCCTTGACTCAAGAATTTATTTTCTTAAATATTTAATTATTAAAATATGAAAACCCGGCTAAGTGAATCATAGGATGATAAGCACTTCACTATGACTTAAGATTAGATTCGGGAGACCTATTAAGATTATAGATTTCTTGTAGGCTTTGTGGATCGTGAGGACTAGCACTGCTATACCAATTCAGAGTTAAGAATAAACGACAGGCTTTGCCTATTCAGGTGGGCTTATTTACCAAATGTATGGTTTAGCTATTGAGCTTAAATGTTTCAATGAAATAAAAACTGTTTATCCGATAAAATATTTTGTGCACTCTGCTCTGTTTAAGGCTCGCAACAATGAATCGATCGAGGTTCTCTCTTGACCTAACACGTTATTTGAGAATTGTGTACACCTATTAGCTGACCTGGTGGGTTGATCTCCATCGGGCACTAATCATGTATGAGGCGTTATAAGGGTGCTCGACGGGATGTGTTCCGGAGCATTGGGTCCCAAATGGGAACTTGACTGGGTTACGCCCTCAGTTCAAGTAAAGCAGGAGTAATGGATCCGTCGGTGGCTAAAAGGTCCGGGATCACAGCGAGTAACGGAAAGGGAGTGTGACAATTGCGCGCAATATAATAAAATGTTTTAACATGCTTAGAAGTTATTTCAATTTAAAACCTTCTAAGTCATGTCAAGTATAATTGGATAAACTGCTCTTATGATTATGAAATGTTTATAAAAATGCTAGCCCACTAAGTACATTAGTACTTAGCCCAAAATTACTTTCAAATGTTTTCAGGTTGATTGGTTGGTGCTGACGGGGCAGAGCTGAGGCTAGGGTTCAACTCCGTATTTTGTCTTCCGCTGTTGCATTAGCTCTTATTTGTCTTATGTTTCTCTATCTTAAAAACTTTTATGTTAAATTCTGAATTATGTTTCTTATCGAGCTTAGACTCTCAACTCTAGCACTATGTTATTTAATATTGGTTATCAGAAGCATGAAACCAAACTTGTGATCCTAAGATTTAGAATGTTATTAATTGATTACTATCAGTTGATTTATGTCTTTCTTCACTCAAAGGGCGTTGCCCGACTTCTTATCCTATTATTTGAATTTCACAAGGTCCTTCCCTTGTTCATTTCTATGATTTTAATCGCACCCCGATTATAGTTTATTCCTTCAAGAATTGGGGTGTGACAGCCACCGAGGGAGTTCAGCTTAAAACAACCTGCGCATTCACTATTTATTTCCTCTCGAACTTCCTCCCAGAGAAACTCAGATTTAATGTAACCTGTAAAAGCCCCATTAAGCCAAACCAAGTCTTCTTCCGTCGTCTGGAACTGTAGTGTTTCATCATCAAGTTCTTTATCATCTTTAGCACCTGTAAGAGCTTCCTTAAAGGAGACACCTGCGTGCCTATTATACACCTTCATGTTGCATGGCTGTATCTGTTCCAAATTCTTTTCTTTGATGCTATTCTGCTCATTCCTTCTCTTCTCATCAACCCTTTCGAATTTAGGTTTATAATCCCTTTGGAATTTAGGCTTATAAACTCTAACCTTATAACTGCCAATCCAAAGTTTGTTCAGGTCCACCAGTAAAGTCTCAGACCTCTCCACCCTTTCAAATCGAACAAAGCCGAACGGTCTTCCCCAAAGATCTCTCTTCCTTGGGCAGTATACATCCACCGTCTTCGCAACCGTCTCGAACTTACGTCTGAGAAAATCAAGGCTGCAATCCTCTGGGATGTTGTTAAAGAAAAAGGTTGTAGTGTCATCGCGTTCATTCGAACTCCAATCTCTCCTCCCATTCAAACTGCTCCGATTCCAGCTTCTTGCCTGTTTTCTCTCGACATGTTTTGGATCAATCCCTCTTCTTCTCACCACTCTCCACTCTCTCTCGGTCTCTCTAGGCTCCATTGTAGAAAATCACCTGTTTTATGAAGTAATCAACTACAACGAACAATACATCAATCTAACCAAACAACTGTAAGATAAGCTCTGTCCTTAAACTTTGCTAATTTCAGTTCAAGTCTTGTCCATTCGTTTCACCATGGCACATTCAATTCATTACAGTTATCCTACAATACATTCAACCCCAACAACAACCCATCTGCTTGAAAACCTTCAAGGTAATTTGCTGTCTCAAGTACTAAATTCACTGTCTCAAGTACTAAATTCAGTTCGCATCCATATCAAACTGCACATCACCCGAGATAAGGAAGTAGAACTTAGCTTTTGAATAGGAAGGGATGTCTTGCGGATCTGGACGCTGATCTTTCAAAAAGAGTCGGAAGGCCTAGCTGGATGCGCGTTCTCGCCGGACTTGAGGGCTGCGTTGTGGCCTGGAGGCGTGGTCTCGCCGTAGTGGATAGTCTCGCTGGTCTGGAGTCGAAGATAGCTACCGCAGGTTTCGCCGGAGAAAGGTGTCGCCGATCTGGGCGGCGGATCTGTGGGCGGATCTGGCGAGGTGGCTTGCGCAGCTAATCCCTCCACCGGGATGGGGTTAAAGAAGAAGGGGAAGAAAAGGGGCGTCATTTATAGCCGTAAAACTTACTCATCTTAATAAAACTCGTATTTTTTTATTCATTAATACTCAATTGAAAACAGTCTATGAAAGACAGCATAAAACTTAATTAATATCATTAATCAAGTTATACATCGTATGAAACCATTCTCTTAAGACTCAAAGTATGACATAACATACTATAACATCAACAACATCTTGCAGCGGAAAGTAGCTAGACATATGTATGAAGACATATTCTAGACAGGTTAACTATTTATTAACAACCCTGGAGACTCCGCTCATTGCAGCACCATCATCACATCAGCTCAACCTGCACATTTAGAAAACATATGCAGGGCTGAGTACAAAAGCACTCAGTGGGCACGTATGCCTAGGTATAAAAAATACATGCTTCAAAACTATAAATTGTCATGCCATCATAATCAGTACAGCAAGGGAGTTTTTCGCTAAAAAGGCCCAAGCTTACTAAGTTCATTTGTGATTCTTAAAGTTCGTCTGATCAGACTAAGTTCTTTTGTAATCTATCATATCTGAAACTGTGTGCCGGAGAGGTGGCCACCTCTCACGGTCACTTGACCGGCCAACCCGCTAGATGACTCACGGTCACTGGTGTACACTAGCCCTGGCAGGATAGCTATCAACTGCTCAGGACCCGAATTCGATTGCATCATTGGCAAAGCCAAAGCAGATAGATATCATACTAAAATTTAAACATTTTATGGCAAGACAATACTTGAAATAACTTTAACTCAAATATTTTGTAACGAAATAACTTGCTCAAATGTAACATTAAACTCATTTGATAGATATATATAAAACTGAAATTAACAGTTAAATCATCTCATGCATTCATTCGTATAAGAGGCCTACGACACGCAGGGGATCTCTATATACGTATAGTAAAAGTAATGCCCACCTCGTTGTGTCTCTGTATCAATGAGTAACGTCACTCTCTCCCTCAAGTCGTTACTTCCCAAAAGGACCTTCATTGTTATGAAGAATTGATGAGAAGTTATAAAAGAAACCTCGATCAATAATCTAATCTCTTTTATGAAACATTAGTATCTCTAATGTTCATCTCTCTTGATTGTTAATCAATATAACAATTATTATCTCTCGTCATTACTCATTAATTATAACATCCTTATGTTATAATTAGCAGCTCTTCAATTAAAAGAAATATTTAACACATCGAAAAGTCCACTTTCTTAGCAGATCTATTCGCTCTCATCTCGTCTAATTAACCAATTAGAAGTTAAACTATCCATTAGGCATGTATTTGAGTCACGGGTCAACAAGAATTGACTATGCTCAAATCCTAATTTCACTAAAAATTTCGGCATGACCTATTCATATATAATGTCAACCACGAGATTTCAACGCGTGAATCTCACTACGTGAACTCGTCTCTCGACTCAAAACTTAACATCTTGACATCTTTGCAAACCAAACAATTCAAAATCATCAAAACTCTTTATCAGTAAACTATCATTTATACTCGACACCAATTGTTCGAGTGTCAGATACCAACATTTATGTGCGTTAATCATAACTCTCACAACTCACACCATTTAGTCATATCGTATCATCCATCAAAACAAATATAATCAAGTTGTTTTCTAGAAAGTTTTGCTGTTTTTGTGTCATCTTTAAAAATTCATAACAACCAACTCAATCATCATAAACTCTCATACCAATTGATCTCAAAAACTTCATGAAGTGTAGTTCACTCTAAAAATGGTAGTTAACCAAAAAGGTTAAAGGTTTTTGGAGATATTGCTCTTTTAGTGCAGGCTGTCAAAGATTGACAGTTTCTGCCAATTTTGTTTAGGCCATTAGAAACCAAGGCAAACCTTAATAAAATTCCATCAAATTTAATCATCCAAAACTAAAGGTATCCTTGAAGATTTGGTTAAAATTTCACAAGAGAAAACGTTCATATGATCTGCCAAATAAACAATGAAACTCATACACTTTTACTGTTGGACAAATATGACAGCAGAACAGGGCATTTTTGAAATAATAAACTGCTCTGTTTCAGAGGTCATAAAAATCGAAATCTTATGTTTTTAGAAAAGTATTGAAGTCTAGTTTCGTTTAAAAAAAACGGTGATGCAAAATCCTTCATGGATTAATAGATATAAACGTTTTTGTGAAGTCTACCAATAGTTGACAGATTCTGTCAAGGATTTTTCAAAATATCTTTAAAATAGCAAACATCATCCAAAAGACATGAAATTTTGCAGCAACGAAATACACATATCATAGATAAACATACTAAAATTTCAGAGCCATCAAGCAATGAAAACTCATCGAAACATAAGCTTGAAACTGCTGTAAAATTTTGACAGAATTCCTGTTTTAATTTCGTTCAACAATTATCATCCATAAATTGTAAATCAATTAGCATGCTCATGTGATATCGTAGAACACATATACGCAATAATATTCATTATGCAACGTCTCAAACTTCACGAATTTAAATAATCATACTCTAAAAATTTATACAATTTTCGTGCTTGGAAAAATACGAATTTAATATATATCGATTCTAGCATACCCCTAAGCACAAATATCAAGTCAAAACGATCAAACAAAAATCGAAAGACAAGCTAATATGTGAAAAACGGGGCTGCCCTCATGGGTTTCATAGCTACGGTTCGTTCCGTTCTTACTCCCTTCATTAAACATGCTCAACATCTACCCAAGAACAACATACTAAAATTTCACGACGATCCGACGTCGTTTCAAAATAAAGTCGAGAATCGACGTTTTTCGACGTCGACGAAAATCGAAAAGAAAACCATCAAAACGTAGGTAGAGATCTTACCTACTTAGATACGTGATCGAAAAGATGATCGGCGCTCGTCTCGGTGCTCAAATCGGAAGTCAAAAGCTCTAAGCTAATGTTTTCGTATATTTTCATATATCGATTCGTAAGACCAAGCTCCCTTATTTATAAGCGAAGAAGACAATTCTAAATTGTCTTGTCTTCCTTAGTCAACAATTACGACTAAGGAATTCACACTTGAGTCAACAATTACGACTAAGGAATTCACACTTGAGTCAACAATTACGACTAAGGAATTCACACTTGAACTGTCTTACTTAGTATTAGAATATATCAAATATATCCTAATCTAGTCCATAATATCTTTCAGTTTTGGTGGGGTAGCCTTAGATATTTAAGATATTAACCCGTTAGTCGTTAAATATCCCGTTTCGTCTCATTTTAACGACTAATTACCCACATTCTTCGTTACTCACCCTCTTAACTCCTACTCACTTTCATTACACTCGTAATTCTATATAAATATAGAAAACGCAAGCTCGTTCTCGAAATTCTGATAAACGAGCTCGGTTCGTTTATCGAGAAATCCCGATTTACTATTCACTCGTCGTCCAAAAATAAAAACTTTCATTATTGGACTCGTATCGAAAAATTAAGAATATTTCTCGACGACATGCACGTAAGATTTTGAAAGTCGACAAAAAGACGAAATAGCAGTATTTTACTATTCATCGTCAAAAAGTCAAAAATTTCAAAAACGTCTTAACGGACTCAGATCTCACTTCCGAGTTCACCGTTCTCATTCAAATAATTATCTCGAATTATTCAAATACTCAAACTCAAATACGGATATAAAATCCACATCATTCTCACATCATCGAAAGAACATCTCAACATCTTAAAAAAAATAACAAGAAAACTTCATATAACTCCTCATCTCTTTACAAAGTAAATCAAACAAGGGATCTAAACCCTAATTACTCAAACTCAAGCAATTAAACACGTCATCAAAAGCCCGGGTATTACAGCGGCGGCGAGGCTCGATGCAGAAGGCGCGTCGCCGGCGGGGCCTCGGGGCGGCGGGTGTGCGTGGGAGGAATGGGGGCTTTTTTTTGTATTAAATGTCTGCTGTTTGTAAATGTGTTTGAATTGGATGAGACTAATTCTCTTAATTTTTTTTTTTTTTTTTTAAATTCTCTTTATTTTTTTTAAAAAAAAATACAAAACGAATCAGAAAGATGAAGTGTGGCGCCGCTTTCGAAGTCTCTCATACATAAATGGAATAAAACTGGACTATCAAATAATGAAAAACCAGGTAATCTAAATTACATTAACGTACTCCCTCTGTCCCAATAAAAGCGGTGTATTTTTTTCGATCCGAGATTTAAGAAATAGTGTAAAAGCGTATAAAGATGTATAGAACTATATTATTTGTAGTGTAAAATTATTATAAAAAAACACTATTTTTGTTTTTTGTTGGGACGATTCAAAAAAAGAATACGCACCGCTTTCGTTGGGGCGAAGGGAATATTATTTTCAATTGTTTAGAGTAGAAAACTTCCTTAAAAAAGTTTATATAAAAAGATGAATAACTCGTCGCCTGAACAGAGACATCAGTGTGGTTTTGTTTTAATATTTAATATATTAATGTATTGCCGAAAAATTGTATTTAATTTCACAATTCGAATGATGGGTCATGTTTACGAAAACAATTGGTTTCGCTTTTGGAATAACTACAAAATAAATTACAATCACTTTACAATTTTGACCTTACTTTCAAACTAATTTAGCAAATAAATACGAGTATCAAATGTGAACGGATCCACCTCAAGGGACTGAAAATTTATTAAATATAACGTTTGAAAGTATTTCCATGAAATTTGAGGACGTCAATATTTTTTAACATTTTGTACTAGTAGAGTCTTATTATAAATTTAAGATTTGTACTCAATCACTTATTATAATAAATAGTTGTTTGAATTTCCATTAATTTAACAATAACTATATTAAAAGTATATAAAAATATAACTTTATGTGTTTTTTAAAAAAATTATTTCATCTTCTAAGAAAATAAACTAATTTTCATTATTAATAATTCATAATTTTACTTTAATTAGAGAATTGACACAAGTTCAACATTGAAAATTATTTAAGAAAGGAAAATGTGATAAAAATAACACAAATTTAACAAACTAATATAACAAATCATTATAAAATGTTAAGTAATTAATGTGAATACTACGATGATTAAAACAATGTACTTCCTCCGTCCGCATAAATATGCATAGTTGATTCGGAACGAGTTTTAATAAAAAGTTGTTTGAAGTACTGATAGTGGAGAAATGTTCCACATTGAATTGTTTTTCGATTGTTTCTCTGCTCCTCGGTTTTTTTTTTGCTTTGGTTAGGATGGACCAGCTTGGTTATCCTAGCTTTATATTCAGATTTTATGATGATACTTAGTTTGTTTTGGTTTGTTTCATATTTGATTTTGCTTCTTTTTTCTTCTGGATGCAATCACTTTTGGGCTACATTTATGTATGCCTTTAGCTCGATTGGTTTCTTTTCTTCCTTGTTGATCCTGATGGGCGTTGTCACTTTTGGGTAGCGTCGTGTTTGGGACATTGGTTGATGGTTATGTACAGGTTGGGGGTCTGCCTAACCCATCATCCTTCGGGTGTTTGTTCTAAAAAAAGAAAAAAAGAAGTATTGTTAAGTAGATTGTGGTCTAAGTTACAAGAATAAAATTGTGAAAATTATTTGTTGGGTAGTGTCAAAAATAGAGTATGCATAAATTTAGGAGATGTACCAAAAACGAAAGGTATGCATAAATATGGGGGACGGAGAGAGAAATATAGTTTCTCTTGTATTTTATATATATAGATATATGTATGTATATATATAGGATTACAATTTTTGGAAATTTAAAAAAAATTGTCGTAAATTCATTTTTTTTTGGCACGACCATCGTCAAAATTATGCATATAATTAAACACAAATATGCATAAACATAAACACAAATATGCATTACGTTGGATAGAAATATGCATGAGAATATATCACTATGCCACCGTCCCGCTATTCATGTTTCGTTTCTTTTCGACACGGAGATTAAGGAGAATGAAGTAAGTAGAATAAAGAGTGTGGTCCACATGTTTAAGTTTGTGATTAAAGGATTGTTAACGTTAGACAATTCCAATGAAAATGAAAAATTCTTAAATAATTAAAATTCTGAAAATGAAAAATTGAAATTCTGAAAAATTAAAATTCTAAAATGAAACTGAGCAAGAACAAAAATCTGCAATCAACGAAAAATTTGCAAGAACAAAAATCTGCAGTCAACAACAAAAATCTGCAGATTTCGAACCAATCGAACTCAAACAAATCAAACAGATTTCGAACCAATCGAACTCAAACAAATCAAACAACATTGGAGAAAATTTCATGAACAGAGAGTGAAACAAAGAGTGAAAATTTCATGAACTGATTTCTGGTTATGATTTTCATGAACAGAGAGTGCAAAATTTCATGAAAAGAGAGTGAAACCAATCGAACTCAAACAAATCAAACAAAATTGGAGAAATATCAGGAACAGAGAATGAACTTGGAGAAATCTCAGGAACAGATCTGGATCGTCTTCTCGCTCAAGCCGCCACCGCTTGCACTCCGCCGCGCCGCGCCGCTGCTAGGGTTTCATTCAGAGGGGTGGACGGTAGATAGACGCAGCTGGAGCGGGCTTTTGATGCGAATCGCGGCAGATCGCCTCGAGCCTCTGAATCGTCTTCTCGCTCAAGCCAACACCGCTCGGACTCAGCCCCGCCTCGCCGCTGCTAGGGTTTCACTGGAGGGGGTGGCTAGAGTGGGCTTTCGGCATGGATCTCTGCGGATCGCCTCGAGCTTCTCCTCGCACAAATCGACACAACTGGAGAGAGGGTTCGAGATGGAGAGGGCAGACGATGACGTGAGTGGAGGCGGCGGCGGGCCAACGGTGGAGAGAGGGTTCGAGATGGAGAGGGCAGACGACGAGGTGAATGGAGACTAGTAATTTGAGAGAGAGAGACAATTGCAGAGAGAGAGAGAGAGAGAGAGAGAGTTTCAGACGTGTTCTACATAAAATTCGTACATTAAGAAACATTTATATTTTATACACTTAAGAGTGTTTTTATTCTAGCCCACCCCTATATATATATATATATATATATATATATATATATATATATATATAATATGGGAGGGCTAGAATAAAAATACATTTTTTTGTATAAAATATGAACAATTTTCAGCCCTTAGATCATCAATATCTACAGTTGATTCATCACCTTGTTGTATAATTCAGGTCCTGAGTTCGAATCCCAAAGATAGCGATTTTTTTTTTTTTTTGCAATTCATACAGTTACACAGCCAATTCATACGTGTTCTACATAGAATTCATACATTTTAATTCGTTTATAGTTTATATAAAAAATATATTTTTATTCTAGCCACCCCATACTATATATATATAGTATATATATATACTGAGTGCGGTTATAGTGAGAACCACACTTATCGTGAGAACATAAAAACCATTAAAATCAATGCATCTACTATATAAATTAATGCATTCGCTATTAAATTTAATGCATCCGAAAATAATAAATTTTTTGCTCCCTTCAGGATTCGAACCCAGGATCTGCATTCATCCACCAAGATGATGCATCCACCGTAGATCTTGATGATCAAATTGCTTAAAATGGTTCTCTGTTCTAATTTTATTTAGTGGTTCTTATTTGAACCTCTCCCTATATATATATATATATATATATATATATATATATAGGGAGAGGTTCAGGAAAGAACCATAAATAAAAAAGAACGGAGAACCATTTTCAGCCATTCGATCATCAAGATCTACGGTGGATACATCATCTTGTTGGATGAATGCAGATCCTGGGTTCGAATCCTGAAGGGAGCAATTTTTTTTTATTTTTTTGAGTGCATTAATTTTAACAGCGAATGCATTAATTTTTACAGTGAATGCATTAGATTTGATAGTTCTCCCGTTCTCACAAATAACGTAGTTCTCTCTAGAACCACACCCTATATATATATATATATATATATATATATATATAGAGAGAGAGAGAGAGAGAGAGAGAGAGAGAGAATGCTAAATGTAGTTGTCACTACTACAAAAGTTTACATACATAACAATGCATAGATAACGGTTTTTTTCAAAAACCGTTATGTATGAGCGCACTTTTAGGAATAGATAACGGTTTTGAAAAAATCCGTTATCTATGTACTGTTGTCTATATCCATAGATAACGGTTTTTGAAAAACCGTTATATTTTTGCGTTATCTATTAGTTGCATACATAACGGTTTACAAAACCGTTATGCCACCGTTATCTATGACCATCTTTTATAACGGTTTATTTATAACGTTAAAGAACCGTTATGTATAAGAGTCATTTACAACGGTTTTTGAACCGTTATGTATGAGCGTCTATAAAAACTGTTATGTATAAATTTTTTTATTAATTTTTTAAAAATAATAATATATTATATTATATTATATTAAAAATAACAAATAAATTGTTTATCCTAAAATCTGAATTTATTCCTAGATATAGACTTTGAAAAATAAAAAAATCATAATATTTTTTTTATTTTATCATTAAGTAACACTTATATAAATTCTAAATTAGAAATCTAAATACCAAAAATTGAATATTAAAAATGAAAAAAAAGGAATAAGATATTATTTAGGAAATTTAGAAATTAACCCCCCAAAACTACAAGCCCTAGTTTTGTTCGTCTCTCTCATCTAATCTCTCTGCCTCCTCATGCGTCATCCCTGTCTCTCGACTCTCTCTCTCCCCTCTCGACTCCGCCGCCGGCGCCGCTGCCCCACGCCGGCCCGTCGCCGCCCACCCTCGCTACTGCCCCGCGCCCACCCA
Source organism: Salvia miltiorrhiza (assembly GCF_028751815.1). NCBI lineage: Eukaryota > Viridiplantae > Streptophyta > Magnoliopsida > Lamiales > Lamiaceae > Salvia > Salvia miltiorrhiza. The sequence continues at coordinate 37,501,068 of NC_080390.1, read as the reverse complement.
CCCTCGCTGCTGCCTCGCGCCCGCCCACCCTTGTCACTGCGTCGCGCCGCTGCCGCCCACCTTCGCTGCGTCTCATCTCCTCCCCAAATCTCTCTCTCTCTCCGGCGAATGGTAGCTATTCGCGCTCTTCCGGCGACATCGGTCGCCGTGACCTCGCCTCTTCATTTTCCTCTAACATATAGCTAGGGCAAAGGACGAGCCCTAGTTCTTCTCTGTTCGGTATAACCCAGCCGTCGCCATCTCAGGGAGACCGGCGAGCTACGCCTAGAGCCCGCCCATCGTTGCTGGTGGTCCGAGGATCGGCGAGCCGATGGTGTTCTACGGCCGGTTCTCTTCTCAACTCCACATAATCGAGGCAGGAAAGGGGGAAAGCCCTAATTATCCGATTTGCAGTCGAGAGCGGATGAGGTTGATAATTAGGCGTCGAACAAGAGTTTTGCCCCTTCTTCTAAGCCAAGGAGGTATGAGAGAAAGGGGAGCTTTGGATTGGAATCGAGCAACGGTGGAGCGGATTCAGGTAGTTGGATGAAGGGTAGTTGGATGAAGATTAGAGAAGAGGAAGAAACCAAATTTGGAATGGAAGAGCAAGAGATAGTGATTGTTGGAGCTGGAATTGCAGGTCTCGCAACATCTTTAGGGCTGCACAGGTATCCTCAAAAAATTCCCTCTCAAAAATCTTTCAATTGAGATCCAGCATTTCATCGAACATGTATGCTGCTGAAACTGATTCGCTTTGATGATTATGAGCTAAACTTTTTAAGACTGTTGCTGTTTGATAATAGTAGATTGGGAATTCGAAGCGTAGTTGTGGAGTCAGCAGATAGCTTGAGAACTTCAGGATTTGCTTTAGGAATTTTAGCAAATGGTTGGAGGGCACTGGATGCTATTGGCGTAGGCGACATACTTCGCGCAAAACACCACAAACTTAGCAGGTAACGTCGATTTATTCCTTTTTTTATTTAAATTTAGATCAGCTGTATGATTTTCACTGTGATTCATTGATATTTCTGAAGTGTTTATCTTCAAAGTAGTTAATTAGGCCTTGTTTTGCAGAATTGTGACTACATCGGTTAACTCTGGGATTCAGACTGCTGAGCTACCATGTAGGGCTTCGCATTCACAGTAAGTGCGACACTGCAATTTCGTGTTATTTTCCGAGTAGAGGTAACTTCATATAAAAATTAGTGTGTATAGTAAAAGATTGAATTTCTTCACTGTCTAATACATGATTGTGACTACGTCTGACTGCATTTAGGGATGATCTGGAGTCTCGGTGTGTGAGTCGGAGAGTGCTGCTGGAAACACTAGAAAATGAACTTCCAAGAGGTACAATCAGGTACTCCTCCAAGGTGGTTCATATACAAATTGAGGATCGTGTCGAATCTATTCATCTATCCGGTGGAACTGTCCTGAAAACTAAGGTAGTTAATGCAGATAACAAGAATGCTTACTCGAGTTGTTAATTAGTTTGTGTTTACTGTTAATTGTCATAGAATTCTTGGCTTTGAATAGGTCTTGATTGGATGTGATGGAGTGAACTCTGTGGTGTCCAAGTTCTTAGGCTTTAGTAAGCCGGCTTATGCTGGTCGAGCAGCTGTTAGGGGCTTCGTGTATTTTAAGGATGGACATGCTTTCGAGCCAAAGTTGATGCAGTTCTTTGGGAAGGGTGTTAGATTTGGTGTTATCCCCTGTGATGATTATACTGTTTACTGGTTTTTCACCTTTAGTCCTTCATCTCAAGGTGCTCATATCTTTCTTTCCTAGTCTCTAACTGTACCATTTCACATTGTGTGTGCTAATGTTCATTGCGAAAAATGGTGCAGAGAAAGAGATGGTGGAGGATCCGGCCAAGTTGAAGCTATTCATGCTCAGCAAGCTGGGCAAGGTATCTGATGAGATCAGGCGAGTATTCGAGGAAACACAACTTAGTTGATAAGACGATTCTCTTTCAAGTAATAATAGATCGAGAGTTCGTCACTTAATCTACGTGAGCAGTAATTCTAAAAAAAATAAAAATTAATTGTCCCTTCATGGGCATGGAATCGATGAGGCTCAGTCAACTCTAAAGTATTGAATTAGTTAAGCTTGAATACGAACATAGTTAAGCTATCAAAGCAACTCTAACTGTTTGCTTGCTAAACTTTTCTATTTCTTGTTAACTATAAATGATCAGATTAAAGCATATTTGTGACCAAGAAAAGGGATTAGATTCTAGCTTGTTGCTGGTTGAAGATGAAAGTGGAGTGAAGATATGAGAACAATAAATTAAATACAAAGCAGCTGATTAGGTTAAGTGGTTTTAGGTATTTTTTGTTTTTTAATTTGCTAATGTAGTTGCGAGACCTAGAATTTCTTCACTTTGTTTCTGCTCTCTCTCTCTATCTTGTTTTTCAATGTTTGTTATAACATATTTCTAAGAGGCATGGTGGTTCAAATTGCAGGAGGCTGATGTTATGAGAAGCAAATTGGAGACGGCGAAAGAGAGGAAGCTGATGCTCGCTGCTGAAGTTCGGTATGCAATTTGATTAGATACTGTATGCCTTTAATCTAACTGCCTTCAAGATTTTCTCATGGTGTATGTCGTATGGTTTCTTTGCTTTATATATTGATGGCACACAATTTGGAAATCAATGGTTTGGTCCACATCTTGTCTGCAATATATGTTTCCTTCTTTGTTGGAGTAGTGTTTTGTAGCGATTTTGCTGCTTTTTATGTTGGATTGCTATGATCTTGAGCAATGAAATGCATGATATTCAATCAGGTATGAAGCCAAATACATACGTTTATCTTTGTATATGTGGCTTCTCCGCAGATATATGTTTCCGCGCATTGTCAAATATTGACGAGTAAAAATGCCTAGTTCATCGCTGTCTTATTTTGGTATCCCCCATGTTCGTGTTGCACTGATCAAAATAACAATGGAATAATCAGGTTTCTACGGAAAAGGCATATATACCTTGTGAAGACGAAGGATGCGAATTCACCTGTGCAAGAACAAAATCTTGTACAAGCGCCAAACTCACTAAAGCGTGCTAAAATCACAAAGTAGCAGCTTCTGAATGGAAAAGAAGCGAGCCGGCATAGATTGCCTTCAGCTCCAGTACCCATCTCCAAGAAGAAACGAGTTGCTCTGCCGATGCTTCATGTAGTAAAACATGTATTAACAGGCAACTTGTGTAGCTCGAATTGTTGGATGCTATGTTATATATGCTAATATTATCTTGTCAATGTTATTTTATTATTTGAATTTTTTTTATTGATTTTTAGATATACATAAAAGGAAAAATTAAGAATAAATAAAAAATATGCGAAAAACTGTCATCTAATATATACAAAACCGTTATCTATGTCTTACAAAGATAACGGTTTTAAATCGTTATAAAAAGTATAAAAAACTGTTATCTATAATATGAGAAAAAAGAAATATTATATAATACATAACGGATTAATTCTAATACATAACAGTCAAAAACCGTTATCTTTTTCTTACAAAGATAACGGTTTAAACCGTTATAAAAAGTATAAAAAACTGTTAACTATAATATGAAAAAATATATATTATGGAATAGATAACGGATAAATTATAATACATAACAGTCTAAAACCGTTATGTATAATCAATATAGATAACGATTTTATAACCGTTATGTATGTGTGGTTGTACTGTTATCTATTCCCTTCATAGATAACGGTTTTATAACCGTTATGTATGTGTGGTTGTACTGTTATCTTTTCCCTTCATAGATAACGGTTTTTTAAACCGTTGTGTATGACACCTATAATAGATAACACCACTATACACAACGCTTTTTTTGCTCATAAATAACGGATAAAATCCGTTATCTATGAGCGTTTTTCTAGTAGTGTGTCTGAATAAGTCAATAAATTTACTGAAAGTTGCATGAGGTTCAAATTCTGAAGGTAGCGTTTTTATGAATAAATATTCATGCGGTCTCTTGATTTATTCGTTAAAGTTATTGAATTATTCAATACGAATAATATAGAATTCTCCATTGATTCTAACCATATATATATATATAATAGAAATAGATAGATAAAGAAAAGTTATGAACCTTGTGGGATGGCCAATAGATCCTTATATATGAGTACAGTACTGTTTTTACTACTGTTTTTACTATTTCTTAGCATGATTTATCTTTTCATATTGTACAAAGTAATAAAGATTCATTATAGATTGAGAACCTTGTTCACAACATGCAAGAATTCAAATGGAGAAATAAATCATTGGAACTTTTTATATTCACAAGGAACTTTCCAACAATATTCCCGTTGGATTACTTTGATTAGGTGGAAAATATATCAATTCAAATAGCATTGCAATGAAACCATTAGAATAATATACAGTATATATTTTTTAATTAGATCAACAATAATAACATTTGAAATTGCAAGAAGAACTAATTATACTTTATAACCTAACTTTTGGGCTTAAATATAAAAATCGAATGATTTCCCCCTCCCCCCAAAAAAAAGAAAAAAAAAACTTTAGCTTTTCAAAAAAATTATAAATTTGGCTGATGACAAATATTTTGGGATCGAAAGTATGAGTTGGATAGTCAAAGTCCTACATCGATATTCAGTTATGTCAGAGTTTCAGTCTGAGGAAGAATATTAACTGATACTTGACTTGAGTATCAGTTCGCTAATTCCACGTGGCCAACATTAATACTTCAGTCATAACTGATTTATCAGTGAGATCATCGTTCAGTCAATACGCCATTATTTGACTTGGTCTTTTCACAGCTATCTTCAGTTGAGGTTTTCAGTCTTTAGTCTTCAGAACAACAGTCTAACTAGAAAACATGAACTCTAACACTTGAGTTCGAAAAGTTCTAGTCTATTACAAGTAGTTCTAAGAGTTTTGGTATCATCAAAACTAGGGATAGGATATTTCATTAAGTTCCCAACAATTTTCCCCTTTTTGATGATGCCAAAACCATACAATCAATCCTGAGACAAGAAACGACTAAAAACAGAAAAGCAAGATACTAAACAGGGTGAATATTATTCCCCCTTAACAATATAACCTAAAATCTTGCAGACTGAAAGAAAAACTGACAGTTAAAGAAAAAGAATAAAGCATAACTATAAAAACATAAATGAGTAATCAGCGCCTGGACAAAAGGAGAAATTCTTCTGGATGACATCAAAAGGTAATTGTTGTTTTCATTACATAGGAACTAATAAGTAGTCAGTCCCTGAACTGTTAAGTACACGAGAACAAACAAAAATAAACACAAAACATTCAAACATAAATCATTTTTCTTCACCACGAGGTCGCTTGAAAGACCTTTCCCCCGTGGTTTTCTTTCACCTTCCTTTTATTTGCCCTCATCTTTCTTCGTCTCTTCACCAATCTTCAACTCTTTCCCCTTTTTGGCATCAACAGAAAGGGAAGGACCCAACAGTTTCCTGATTGACAGGACATGTGATTCAAGGGTATGGACATGGGTTTTGAGATCAGTTAGGTCCTTTTCATGAGCTTTCATATGCCTTTCCAGCTGGAGATCCTTGGCTTCAGTTGGGGGAGCAGTTGGGTGATCCTCTTCCATAGCTTCTGGTATGTCTTCTTCTCCAAGGGTCCTGCACAGAAAACCACGTGCTAGCAGATAATCACGTATCACTGCAAACACATCATGTATGGCATCCCACATGTTGGTGATGTCGAACTTTTTGTAGAGCTCCGACTCAACAGAGTCGAAATCGGACTCAGACAGCAAGGCATTGAGGTCCCAAATCTGTAACCGAGGAGCAGTCCTGATGAAGGCGTGGAAGAGAAGATGCACCAAATCTTGGTATTCATTCGGATTTGTTTATGGCTGGAGATTAGGAATGTGTATGCTTAGGCAATGCTGAGCAAGACCTTGGAAGTAGTTCCTAAGTTTCTGAGGATGAGAAGTATCAGTCTCTGAAGAGGAGGGAACGAAGGGGTTAAAATCTGGAACCTTTGTGAGAAAGGTTTCAGTGACGTATTGAAGAAGATTTTTTCGAGGAGACAGATTTTCATCAGTCGGTGAGAAAGGGTGTTGAACAAATTGAGTTGGTTGGGGCGATTGATGAGGTGAATAAGGATGCTCTTAAGGAGATGATTTTGGTGCCTCAGGTGAATGAAGTGAACAATGAGGCGGCACATCAACAGAATCTGAATGAGTCTCAGTAGTAAGTTCTGAGACCTCTTCGATCAATGGAAGGATGTTTGAAGGAATAATGTCAGTCTTGAGGGCTGGCATTGTAGATTTGCCTGCATCACGTCTGGATTGAGAAGATCGTGTATGGCGGTGGATTCCAGCGGACGACGAAGGGATAATCGTTGTTGCTGATGTTGAAGGTGGTGTACGAGCTGCACGAGATGAGCTCAAAGAACCTTTAAAAAGACTGATAACATCAGTCACTTTGATTTCTTCCTTCCAGAAGCATTGTATCTCATTGGAGTTGTGAAGTATGATTGAAGGTACCCTGTTTCCCTGACGTAGATGTCCGGAGGAGTGGTCTTGACTTTTCTCATCTGCTAGGACTCGGAGATATGCTTATTTTCAATTGAATGGTTGCTTTTGGATCAGTGCTGCTAGCACTACCTTGTGGGGTCGGGATATATGATCTGGCGATCCCAAAGTACTGAACTAGCACCTCTTTATGATTTTTGCAAGGGTCTTTGACACACACCCGTCGTGCGGTGCAGACAAAATACCTGTGTATGCCCAGTACAGACAGTACACCCTCCTACGTCTCACAACAAGAACTTAGTCTTAGCGGTAAGTGTAGGGTCGAATCCCACAAGGAGTGAGGAACCACTTTGTTCTCCAACGACAAACTGAGGTGTCACAATTCTCAATCTGTATACTCTGCACAAGAAATAAACAAGATCAATAATAACAAGGGGGTGAGGTTGTTCGGTTAGTTCATAACTGTTGTTAACATTCGTTTCGGTCATAGGCATACTGATAATCCGTCCATGATCCATATAAACCCAAGGCGTGGCCCAAAGACATTGATCAGTACGTCTTCCACCACTCCTTCAGGGTAAGCGTTGGACCTGTCAGCCAACTGTATGACCACACGGGTGTCCCTCATCTCGCCAATATTCAATCTCTTGTATACAGCCAATGGCATCACATTAATGGAGGCTCCCAGATCCATCATTGCTTTATCCATGTTGGTTCCTCCTATGTTGCATGGAATGGTGAACATCCCTGGATCCTTTCTCTTAGTGGGTAGCTTCCGTTGGATCACCGCTGAAACACTTTCTCCCATCACGTATCGGACTTCTTCCTCCATTTTGACTTTTCTTGAATAAAGGTCTTTCAAGAATTTGGCATATTTTGGAATTTGCCTGATAGCATCGAGTAGAGGTATGCTCATGTAACACCCCGTGTTTTGAGAAGCTATTTGTGCCCTAGCTCGAATTTAAATTGAGTTTTAAATAGTAGCTAGAGGAATTATGCACGTGGGCGAATAAATGAGATAAGAAATTTTTAGAGTTTAATAGGAGGCGATATTATTTTCTAGAGTCTTATAAATTCTCTTATTGAGAAACCTATCTTCGCCCTATATTTTTATTAAAATGTCTATGTGATATAAATATTTTACTTGGTAGAATATTCACATATGATTTATTGATGCATTGTTATTATGATATTAGATATATCATAATAGAGATAATTTTTCCTCACATGAATAAATATATTTTCATGAGATATATTTTTCCCACATACTAAATAAGAGTTATAATTATTCAAGTATATATATATATAGATATATATATATATACACACCTATCTCTCTTTCTCTCTCACTCTCTCTATCTCTCTCAATCTCTCTCACTCTTTCTCTCCCACTCTCTCACCCTTACGCAGCACTAGCTCCCTCCCCACTCTCCCACATTATTCTTCTCTTTCCCATCAATGGAAATCACATGCACCATTAAAGAGCCCCTAAAAAGCTAATCTAACTAGCCAACTCATTCCTCCACACTTTAAGCTCACAAGCACATGCACACCTCTCTCTCATCTCCCTCCCTCTCTTATTCTTCTTTATTTTCAGCAGCCCTCCTCCTCCTCCTCACTCCACCACACTTCTTTTTCTTGTTCCACCAAATATAGTAAGAACTAAGGTTTCTTAAAGTGTTCATCTTCAAGCTCAAGCTCCAAGCATACTACGCATCATCTTCTACTCCACCTCCATTGATCTTGTTGGTAGCAACCTCAATCCTCCTCTTATGTTATATATATATTTTCTTGTGGTATAAGCATGTATATTGATGCATAATTGAAGCATGATGAGTTATTAGTGTGAAAATGCATGAGAATGGTGATGAAAGTATAGATCTATGATGATATGTGTATATGTTGTTGTTTCAACCATTTTGAGAAGTTTTCTTACGTTCTGGACTGATCAGTCGACGAGGTTTCCCTCGTCTAAAACTCTTCAAACTTTTACAGTGTGTCGATATATGTGTCTTGAGGACTCTGGTAAAATTTCAAGTCATTTGGACTTCTTTTACTACCTTTTTAAAATGCAAAACGTTTACTGCGCATGTCCACCGGAAATTTAGAAAGGCAGTCCCTAGAGTCACACTTTTCAGTAACTTTAAAAACCATTCAGCCTCCCAAATTTTTATGGTAGAAAGATACATGTATTATACTGATTTACACCAAATTTCAAACCATTTGGCCAACGTTTACTATTTTTCAAAAATCATAGCTTCCAGTCGTGCAAAACTGCCGAATCTGGTAGACTGTGGGAAAACACCCATATCTCGTAAACCACTTGGAGTTTTTCACGCTACTTTTTTTTAAATAAAACTAGACGCAGAAAGGTTTTCAACAGTGTAAGTCTCAAATCTAGGAGATTTCTGAGTCAAAACAGTTTATTCGTTAAAGTTGAGGCAGAGCAGAATGATAAACTGTAGGAGTCTGAAAATTTCTACTTTGTAATTGTTTTGAGGATTTTAAAGTTTTGGTGGATTAATACACCATGTTATGTCATGAAAATACTACTAGAAAATTTTATATTTATTTCCAAGCTTACGTGAATATTTGGGAATTTACTTACAAGGAAAAAGATTTCGAGTTCATAGGATTATTTTTTTTAAGTCATTTGACTATTGTGATAAATCGTGAAAATGTATTATGTGGAAATTGATTATTGCAAAGTATGAATGACTATTTGATGTTTATGAATGCTATTTACCTAGGATTGAGAGTCTTTTAATTGGATAAGATATCTAATTAAATTGAGAGGTCCAATTGGGTAAATAGTAGATAGGTTATAAGATGAGATTAAGCATATGATGAAAGCATAAGTATTGAGATATTAGTTAGATGAAATTCTAACTAGAGTTTATTTTGTCACATGACAATCTAAACCACGTGCGCCACCAAAGGTTCGAGTGACGGCCGGCGTTAGTACGACTCTGAGCGTTACGTCATCGACCCCTGAGACAGGTGGGCTTTATTCTAACTCTATTATGGCTAGCTACCATGATAATGAGTTCAAATGCAAATTCTTATGAAAATGAAGCATGTTGAAGCATTATTGATGAATCTTATGAAAATGAAGCATGTTGAAGCATTATTGATGAGTATTATGAAAATTGTCAACTTGCCATATTTATTATTGATGAGAATGAGATATGGTATGTTGCCTCTATGAAAGACATGATTATGATCATGATGCAAGATATCGGCCTTTGACTGATTTATATGACAGTAAAGGTTTTGTGCGCAGAGGTGACCGTGAGCCGTCTCTAGTCGGCCGGTCACGGTGATTTGAAGGAGGCCTCCTTCTCTTCACCTTATATATATATTATATGAGTTCTCATAGTTGGCACATACCGTGAATATATAATGTCTGCAGACTAATGATATTATTATGATGATGCAAATGAGTTTATGACAGAAAAACATGAACAGGTATTTTTAATCTCAGTTAAATCCTGTTGATGCATTGAAAAGGGCAAGATTGACATATAGCTCTAAGAGCAACATTTCAATTATTTCCGGCATGAGTCCACTGAGTGCTTTTTGGTACTCAGCCCTGCATGTATTTCTAAATGTGCAGGTCTGGCTTGGCGCGAGGATGGGTGAAAGCTGTTGGAATTGTCAGTTGGCTGTGTCTTTCCTATGTCTCATATTTATCTTTATAAGCTTTGACTCTATAAGAATTTGAACTCTCTGCTATATGTCTTCACACATATAGTAACGCATCTCGCTGCATAACTCTGATGAAACTCTTTATTTAATTTGCTTATGTCTGTAATATCCCTTAAGGGAAATACTTCTCAGACCCTTGCTAAGTTTCAATGGCTTAATCATGTTTACCCAAGCTAGTAATTATTTTGGTCTTGAAATCCTTCTTTAAAATGAGTAAAGTTTGCAATTGCTTCCGCTAAAACAAGATGTATTCCTATTTCTTTCACTATTTCTTTTATTAGTCGTACGATACTTGGTATACGCTATCACTGGCTATATCGGGCTGCGACAGAGTGGTATCAGAGCAGCTCGTCTGCTCTGAGTATAATCTCTTATAGAGTTTTTTTTTTTTTTTTGAGTCTAAGCTAGAGTCTTAGACTAAAAGAGCTATGTCACTGACAAGAGCCAACACCCCATCTCCGCCAGCTTGACGAGGTATGCAAGTTAAAGTTTAAAGTTACTTATGAGCATGAGATATGCAATTGATAAGTTGATGATATTTATAAGTTGAGAAAGAAGCATGATTAGTACATGATGCAATATTATTGATATCTGGTTTTGATTGACTGGATAAGTAAGATGGTGGAAAATTTTTATTGGAATCAATATTGATACCGATACACTACGAGAATCCTAGAGGAACACCGACAAACGAGTATGTTATTGAGTAATAAACGAGTAAGTCATTCTTGACTTAGTAACACGAGTTGTTATTCTAGCATGGCAGACGGATTCGACATAGTACAGGCTTTCTATGACTGTACTTTGGAGCACCACGAGACTATTGGAGAGTTCTTAGCACGCTTCCACCACAGGTGGATTGACGCCGTAGAGCATGGAGTCACGGCCCAGCAGGCCATGCAGATACTACCACATAGGATGCCACCCCACTGGCAGGCTTGGTGTCATTTTATCGCCCCAGACTTCTATAGCCCGTTGGCACCGGGAGGATTTGAGGTGCGATTCCCGGAGTACCTAACCATTCTGTTGAGCCGGTTCGTGATGTATGCGAACCCACCCTACTTTTACCTGACGGAGAGTGACACCCGAGAGGGTGAGGCAGAGAGTCAGCCTCAGGGTCTTCTTGAGACTGAGGATCCTTTTATGGCATTGGGACTAGACCTCCTTATCTTCCAGCCGATTGATGACCCTATTCCTTCACTTCCTCAGGGCACTCTGCCCGAGGAGGAGATTTCTCCTATTGATATCTTGGTTACCCCTATGACCATAGACACCACTGAGGCCATCGATACCATCGAGCAGCTGATGAGCCCCATCCGTGAGACCCTCCCTGTTCCTCCCCTCCCTACGGTTGGAGAGGGCGAGATTGCTATGGCTGATGTTGATCCATTCGCACCAGGACCTTCACGACCCCAGGGGACAGCTAGAGACATGGAGGACGACACAGGATCAGTCCCGGTTGTTGGGACTCTCATCTCACAGCCCTTGGATCTTCCTAACATGGGCCAGGCCTTCGAGACGGACGTCCCTCAAGGAGATCCGATTCGAGAGAGAGCCGCCTTTGACCCTTTTCACCGTGCCGACTCTGACAGTGAGGACGGTGTGCCGTATGTGCCCCGATTGGGTGACGCTCGAGCAGATGTCGGTGATGATGCTACGGAGGATGGGAGTGACGATAGTAGCCGGGGTGATGGTAGAGGTCATGGGTGGATATGGTTTTGATATGATGGTATTTGAATAGAGATGTATATATATGGTAGCTTTGTTTAGATAGCCCCTAGATTTGGCTAACAATGGATAGTTCCATCCCAGACCAGGGTTTGTACTTATTTTGTTAGGCCCCCATAGTACACGGGTAACGGATAGTATCTGTACCCAGTTGTAGGGCTGCTTGTACATAGAGGCAATATTGATGCAGTAGCTAGGTCTTTAGCAGAGTAGTACTTTGTACTGACCTATAGCAGTTTATAGATCATAGTATACATTTTGTACAAAAGAAGTCCTCGCTGAGGCAATTTTCACGGTATATACATGATGGGCCAAAGTGGCCATTTTTGACTAAATGAGAAATGTGATTACTTGTTTTGATGCATTGTTATGATGTAGTTGTCAATTTGTATACATTGATTGAGAACCGAGTACTTGATGCATTGAGTATACTCTATGTGATAATGTATGTATATACATATATATATATATATAAGACGCATGGTATGTTGTGAATTACTCAGCCATAAGACTAGAGTAAGATGATCCTTGTCACATAGAGGAACTTATCTTTTGACCCAAACTTGTAGATTGTCATAATGCCTCCACGAAGAGTGAACAGAGATACACCCGAGAATGAGGAAGAACCCAGAGAACCTACGCCGCCGCCTCCACCTCAAGATAGGAGAGTGGAAGAACTTTTCTTAAGACAGAACCCACCGACTTTCGCAGGCACGGGAGACCCTGCTGAAACGGAAGAATGGATTCGTGCTATGGAACGAATCTTTCGATTTTTGAGATGCAACGACGCACAACGTCTTATGTGCGTGTCTTACCAGCTGAAAGGAACCGCCGACTATTGGTGGGAAGCAAAGCAGAAAACTATGACCCCGGAGCAGTTAGATGAACTCACTTGGGAGCTTTTTAAGACTGCTCTATGTGAGAAGTTCATACCCAGAAGCTATAGGAAAAAGAAGGAGATGGAGTTTACCACCTTAAAGCAAGGGAATAAAACTGTAGTGGAGTACGATCGACTATTCTGCGATCTGGCCCGATATGCACCGTATAGAGTGGATACGGATGAGAAGATGTCCGAGTTATTTTGCGCCGGACTGCGACAAGAGATAAGAGTTGTATTGGCAAGTCAAACGGCACTTTCCTACGCCGAGGCCTTGAACAGAGCTCTAGATATGGAGCTAGCAATGCAACCAGAGAAAACAACACACACACCAACGCCTCCATCAGCTCAATATACGCAAGTATCAAACACTCCCTACTCTAACCAAGGACAGAAAGGAAAACGCAAATGGGAAAATCGTGGAAATGAGGGTAAAAAGCCATGGCAAGGTCAGAATGTCCAGGCTCCATTCGTGAAAGGCGATAAATTATTTTATGGTGGACCAGCGACCTCACACCCCGGACACCAAGGGATACCCCCTTGTCCTAAGTGCAACAAGTTACACACAGGAGTGTGCAGAGCTGGAAACCCAAATTGTTTCACTTGTGGGAAACCAGGGCATTACTCGAGCCAGTGCCCCAACCGACAGCAAGGGATGAGTGGAGGAAGACCCAATCAGTTTCCAACCCCACAACTCAGAGCAATGGAGGGAATTCTTCCTCTACCTCAACCACTACAGCAACAACCTTTTCGCCGTCCAAACCAGCCTCATAAGCAGCTACCTGCACCGCAAGCAGGAATACCACCGCAATATCAAAGGATGTATGCTATCAATAAGAAGAATCAGGATAAGAACCAAGGAAACTTAACAGGTATTGGGGAACTGAAAGGTGTACCCATTGTTATTCTCTTTGATACTGGAGCATCACATTCTTTCATCTCATATACTTGTGTGGATACGTTAGAGCTGAATGTAGAACCAGCCCAGCTACACTTAAGGGTAGCCACTCCCTTAGGGAAGATCACCACCGTGACACATGTGTGTCCTAACTTAGAATTTCGAATTAGGACCTCTTAAGCTTAAGGCTAAGACGTTGAGACTTCTGCGCATGTGGACCACAGACATCATTTTGGGAATGGACTGGTTAGCAGAACACCATGCGGTGATACAATGCGAGCAGAGACGGATATCATTCCAGCCACCTGGCCTGGAACCTACATGTTTTTATGCCATCAATAGGAAATGGAAGAAGACACCTATCATCTCTGCAGTGCAAGCGAACCAGATACTAAAAGAAAAGGGCGCGACAGCATATTTAGTATACTTGAGCCAAGAAGAGGAAGCACAAATAAAGATTGAAGATGTACCTATAGTGCGGGAGTATCAAGACGTTTTCCCTGATATTCTACCAAGTCTACCCCCGAACCGACAATTGGAATTCACAATCGACTTGGAACCTGGAGCAGCACCAATATCCAAAGCACCATATAGGATGGCACCAGCAGAATTGCAAGAACTGAAGTTGCAACTACAAGAATTGTTGGACATGGGATTCATTCGACCCAGTGTTTCGCCTTGGGGAGCACCGGTCCTGTTTGTCAAAAAGAAAGACGGAAGTTTAAGATTGTGTATCGATTACCGGGAATTAAACAAGGTGACCCTAAAGAACAAGTATCCTTTGCCACGTATAGACGATTTGTTTGATCAACTTCGAGGAGCACGCGCTTTCTCAAAGATAGATTTAAGGACGGGATATCACCAATTGAGAATACGACCTGAGGATATTCCAAAGACAGCATTCCGCACGAGATACGGACACTATGAGTTCATAGTGATGCCTTTTGGATTAACAAATGCCCCCGCCGTATTCATGGATCTCATGAATCGAGTGTTTCACGAATATTTGGATCAATTCGTGTTGGTATTCATAGACGACATCTTGATTTACTCGAAGAATGAGAAGGATCATGAAGAGCACCTTAGAACCGTGCTAGAGAAGCTAAGAGCTGAAAAGCTTTATGCTAAGTATAGCAAATGTGAGTTTTGGCTACGAGAAGTCAATTTCTTAGGCCACGTCATTTCAGCTGCAGGAATCAAAGTGGATCCTGCCAAAGTTCAAGCAGTGCAAGAATGGAGATCACCAACGACACCTCACGAGATTCGTAGCTTCCTAGGATTAGCAGGCTACTACCGTCGTTTTATACAAGATTTCTCCAAAATAGCCAAGCCTATAACTCATCTGCTCAAGAAAGAAGTCAAATTCTTGTGGACAGACGAATGCGAACAAAGCTTTCAAGAATTGAAGAAGAGGTTGACCACCGCCCCAGTACTAGCCGTTCCAGAAGCAAACAAGGAATATACCATATATACAGACGCATCAAAGAAAGGACTAGGTTGTGTACTGATGCAAGAGGGAAAGGTAATAGCTTATGCCTCGCGACAGCTTAGGCCACATGAAGCAAATTACCCGACACATGACCTAGAGCTAGCAGCAGTAGTGCACGCATTGAAAATTTGGAGACACCACCTTTATGGAGTAAGATGTGAAATTTACACCGACCATAAGAGTCTCAAATATTTCTTTGAACAGAAGGATCTGAATATGAGACAAAGAAGATGGCTAGAATTGGTCAAGGACTACGATTGTGGAATCAATTATCATCCAGGCAAAGCCAACGTCGTGGCAGATGCCTTGAGCAGAATGGAACGAGCCAAGTTAGGATGTATCCTAACCAAGGAGAATGACTTGGTTAGGGAATTCGAAAGGTTAAGGTTGGAAGTGGTATTTCCACCGCAAACCACAGATTTGATCATGGCGACACTCAGTGTTACCCCCGATCTAAGATCAAGGATTGTTAGTATGCAAAGAGAGGATGAGAAATTGGAAAGATTGCGAGTGAAAATCCGTACCGAGAAGCTTGAGTCATACCAAGAAGCAGCAGATAATGCATTGATGTTTGAGGGAAGAATCTGTGTACCCAATGATGAGAAATTAAGAAATGAAATCATGAGCGAAGCTCATGACACGCCTTACGCAGCACATCCGGGAGGTACAAAGATGTACCAAGATTTAAAAGCAAGATTTTGGTGGGAAGGCATGAAGCGAGACATAGCTTCGTTTGTAGAACGATGTTTAGCTTGTCAGCAAGTGAAGGCATTACACCAACGACCTTATGTCAAATTACAACCGTTAGAAATCCCAGAGTGGAAATGGGACCACATTGCCATGGACTTTGTCACTGCCTTGCCAAAGTCGAATAGAGGGAATACCGCCGTTTGGGTGATCATAGATAGATTGACGAAAAGTGCTCACTTCATACCGATTCCTGTCACAAGTGGTTCTGAAAAGTTAGCTCAAATATACATTCGTGAGATAGTACGTTTACACGGAGTTCCAATGACGATTACCTCCGATAGAGATACAAAATTCACCTCACGTTTTTGGATGAGCTTACACAGGGAATTGGGTACTAAGTTGAATTTTAGCACAGCTTTTCATCCACAGACGGATGGACAGTCTGAAAGAACTATACAAGTTTTGGAAGATATGATTCGGACTGTAGTGTTAGATAGAGGAGCTCAATGGGAACAAGTGTTACCCCTGATTGAATTTGCCTACAATAATAGTTTCCAAACGACTATTAACATGGCACCATATGAAGCCCTCTATGGAAGAAAATGTAGATCTCCGCTTTATTGGGATGAAGTAGGAGAAAGAAAAGTGTTAGGTCCTGACGCAGTGGAAGAAATGATCACAACTGTGAGACAAATTCGGCAACGAATTAAAGAAGCTCAAGATCGCCAAAAATCTTATGCCGACACTAGACGCACAGAGATTCAGTTTGAAGTGGGAAGTAAAGTCTTTTTGAAAGTTTCCCCTTCTCGAGGGATTCACCGATTTGGTATAAAAGGAAAGCTCAAGCCTAGATTTATAGGCCCATACGACATATTGGAAAAAGTAGGCCCTGTTGCCTATAGACTCGCGTTACCTCCAAATTTCGCGAATGTTCACAATGTCTTTCACGTGTCGCAGTTGAGAAAATACGTGTTTGACCCGAAGCATGTTATTCATCGAGAGGATATATCTCTTGAACCAGACCTGAAATATAAGAAAGACCCGAAGCTGTGTTGGATAGAAAGATCCAACAATTGAGAAATAAGTCACTTGCCTTAGTCAAAATACAATGGAGACATCACGGGCAAGAAGAAGCAACTTGGGAATTGGAGGATAAAATGAAGGAAAAATATCCAGAATTGTTTCCCGAAGGTGAGATTTCAAATTTCGGGACGAAATTTTTTTTAAGGGGGTAAGGATGTAACACCCCGTGTTTTGAGAAGCTATTTGTGCCCTAGCTCGAATTTAAATTGAGTTTTAAATAGTAGCTAGAGGAATTATGCACGTGGGCGAATAAATGAGATAAGAAATTTTTAGAGTTTAATAGGAGGCGATATTATTTTCTCGAGTCTTATAAATTCTCTTATTGAGAAACCTATCTTCGCCCTATATTTTTATTAAAATGTCTATGTGATATAAATATTTTACTTGGTAGAATATTCACATATGATTTATTGATGCATTGTTATTATGATATTAGATATATCATAATAGAGATAATTTTTCCTCACATGAATAAATATATTTTCATGAGATATATTTTTCCCACATACTAAATAAGAGTTATAATTATTCAAGTATATATATATATAGATATATATATATATATACACACCTATCTCTCTTTCTCTCTCACTCTCTCTATCTCTCTCAATCTCTCTCACTCTTTCTCTCTCACTCTCTCACCCTTACGCAGCACTAGCTCCCTCCCCACTCTCCCACATTATTCTTCTCTTTCCCATCAATGGAAATCACATGCACCATTAAAGAGCCCCTAAAAAGCTAATCTAACTAGCCAACTCATTCCTCCACACTTTAAGCTCACAAGCACATGCACACCTCTCTCTCATCTCCCTCCCTCTCTTATTCTTCTTTATTTTCAGCAGCCCTCCTCCTCCTCCTCACTCCACCACACTTCTTTTTCTTGTTCCACCAAATATAGTAAGAACTAAGGTTTCTTAAAGTGTTCATCTTCAAGCTCAAGCTCCAAGCATACTACGCATCATCTTCTACTCCACCTCCATTGATCTTGTTGGTAGCAACCTCAATCCTCCTCTTATGTTATATATATATTTTCTTGTGGTATAAGCATGTATATTGATGCATAATTGAAGCATGATGAGTTATTAGTGTGAAAATGCATGAGAATGGTGATGAAAGTATAGATCTATGATGATATGTGTATATGTTGTTGTTTCAACCATTTTGAGAAGTTTTCTTACGTTCTGGACTGATCAGTCGACGAGGTTTCCCTCGTCTAAAACTCTTCAAACTTTTACAGTGTGTCGATATATGTGTCTTGAGGACTCTGGTAAAATATCAAGTCATTTGGACTTCTTTTACTACCTTTTTAAAATGCAAAACGTTTACTGCGCATGTCCACCGGAAATTTAGAAAGGCAGTCCCTAGAGTCACACTTTTCAGTAACTTTCAAAAACCATTCAGCCTCCCAAATTTTTATGGTAGAAAGATACATGTATTATACTGATTTACACCAAATTTCAAACCATTTGGCCAACGTTTACTATTTTTCAAAAATCATAGCTTCCAGTCGTGCAAAACTGCCGAATCTGGTAGACTGTGGGAAAACACCCATATCTCGTAAACCACTTGGAGTTTTTCACGCTACTTTTTTTTAAATAAAACTAGACGCAGAAAGGTTTTCAACAGTGTAAGTCTCGAATCTAGGAGATTTCTGAGTCAAAACAGTTTATTCGTTAAAGTTGAGGCAGAGCAGAATGATAAACTGTAGGAGTCTGAAAATTTCTACTTTGTAATTGTTTTGAGGATTTTAAAGTTTTGGTGGATTAATACACCATGTTATGTCATGAAAATACTACTAGAAAATTTTATATTTATTTCCAAGCTTACGTGAATATTTGGGAATTTACTTACAAGGAAAAAGATTTCGAGTTCATAGGATTATTTTTTTTAAGTCATTTGACTATTGTGATAAATCGTGAAAATGTATTATGTGGAAATTGATTATTGCAAAGTATGAATGACTATTTGATGTTTATGAATGCTATTTACCTAGGATTGAGAGTCTTTTAATTGGATAAGATATCTAATTAAATTGAGAGGTCCAATTGGGTAAATAGTAGATAGGTTATAAGATGAGATTAAGCATATGATGAAAGCATAAGTATTGAGATATTAGTTAGATGAAATTCTAACTAGAGTTTATTTTGTCACATGACAATCTAAACCACGTGCGCCACCAAAGGTTCGAGTGACGGCCGGCGTTAGTACGACTCTGAGCGTTACGTCATCGACCCCTGAGACAGGTGGGCTTTATTCTAACTCTATTATGGCTAGCTACCATGATAATGAGTTCAAATGCAAATTCTTATGAAAATGAAGCATGTTGAAGCATTATTGATGAATCTTATGAAAATGAAGCATGTTGAAGCATTATTGATGAGTATTATGAAAATTGTCAACTTGCCATATTTATTATTGATGAGAATGAGATATGGTATGTTGCCTCTATGAAAGACATGATTATGATCATGATGCAAGATATCGGCCTTTGACTGATTTATATGACAGTAAAGGTTTTGTGCGCAGAGGTGACCGTGAGCCGTCTCTAGTCGGCCGGTCACGGTGATTTGAAGGAGGCCTCCTTCTCTTCACCTTATATATATATTATATGAGTTCTCATAGTTGGCACATACCGTGAATATATAATGTCTGCAGACTAATGATATTATTATGATGATGCAAATGAGTTTATGACAGAAAAACATGAACAGGTATTTTTAATCTCAGTTAAATCCTGTTGATGCATTGAAAAGGGCAAGATTGACATATAGCTCTAAGAGCAACATTTCAATTATTTCCGGCATGAGTCCACTGAGTGCTTTTTGGTACTCAGCCCTGCATGTATTTCTAAATGTGCAGGTCTGGCTTGGCGCGAGGATGGGTGAAAGCTGTTGGAATTGTCAGTTGGCTGTGTCTTTCCTATGTCTCATATTTATCTTTATAAGCTTTGACTCTATAAGAATTTGAACTCCCTGCTATATGTCTTCACACATATAGTAACGCATCTCGCTGCATAACTCTGATGAAACTCTTTATTTAATTTGCTTATGTCTGTAATATCCCTTAAGGGAAATACTTCTCAGACCCTTGCTAAGTTTCAATGGCTTAATCATGTTTACCCAAGCTAGTAATTATTTTGGTCTTGAAATCCTTCTTTAAAATGAGTAAAGTTTGCAATTGCTTCCGCTAAAACAAGATGTATTCCTATTTCTTTCACTATTTCTTTTATTAGTCGTACGATACTTGGTATACGCTATCACTGGCTATATCGGGCTGCGACAGCTCAACTCAACTTTTTGAAACATCTTCATCATTTCACTTGCTTCCTTCTCTCTAGCTTTCTGTTTCAGGCGTCCTGGGTAGGGTGCCTCGGTTGGGTTGCTACCTCCAGCTTGTTCATCAGTTGGACCTTTCCCACTCTTATTCCAGCTTCCTCGAAACAATTCAGCCTCTGCTAACAACTCCTCTTCCTTTTTCTCTCCCTCGGGAAACTCAGTCAGCACAACTTGGGCATGTTCTCTGGGGTTGATTCCCATGGCTGGGAGTTTACCAACGTTCTCTTCTAGTTTGGCCACTACTTTAGTCAAATGACTAATTTGCTGGTTGGTCTGGTTCATACCGGCACGAATTTCATTTCGAAATTTCTCGCTCTCCTTAGCCATGCTTTCAATGGCTTCTTCCCAGGGTGCTCTCCGATGTGGTGGTTGATAAGGGGGTTGTTGTTGATTCTGGTTGTGGTGTTGAGGGGGTCCCAACTGGTACTGTTGTTGATGCTGGTTCTGATTCTGACTTTAGTTTTGTCCACATATCAATCAATTTGAGCATAAAATCCTGAGACAACAAAATTAGCACAAAAGCTCAAATCAATCAACTCTTGAGTGAAAGAGACCAAAATAAAAGTCAATATAAGACGTAAACACCCACAAATTCATCACAAAATAGGGCTAAACAGCTGCAATCCAAGAAGACGTGTTTA
This sequence comes from Salvia miltiorrhiza, assembly GCF_028751815.1. NCBI lineage: Eukaryota > Viridiplantae > Streptophyta > Magnoliopsida > Lamiales > Lamiaceae > Salvia > Salvia miltiorrhiza. The sequence continues at coordinate 37,480,155 of NC_080390.1, read as the reverse complement.
CAAGGGCGTTAAGGCAGCTAGAGCTTCAATCGGATTTTGGTTAAGTGGTTCTCTTAGTCGGGCTGGCGACTTAAAAACTAGCGCTGCATGGGAGGCAACCCATGTTTTCTTGCTTTTTCTTGTTTTCATTTTTCTTTCGTTTTGTTTGGGTTTGTGTTTCTATTTTTTCTGTTGTTGGGTGCAGGTTGGTGCGTTGGAGATTGTTTGTTCTATGGATGAGAGATAGGCAGACGCCGTGGGAAACTACGGGCTCGCCACTTGGATCGATATTCAGGGAAGTTTTTCTCTTTCACCCCTCTTTTTGCGAGCACTGAGGACAGTGCTAGATTTTAAGTGTGGGGGGGGGGTGTTTGTTGATCCTGTGGGTGCCTTTTTGTTGTGATTTTGGGCTTTCTTGTGCGGGGCAAATGGTCTCCTTTATCTTGATTGTTGTTTGGCTTCAAGTAATAATGCACACTTTGATGATTTGTTCACAAGTAAATTTCATGCTTTGTGTTGGCTTGGTTGCTATCTTTGTCTCTCAGGCTATGCATATTCCTCTCTTGATGTAAGTTGTTTAATGTTTTGGATGCAACACCCTTATGAGCTATTCTTGACGTGATTTGTCCGGTAGATGCTAGAGGGAGTGTTTTCATTGTGATAGCCTACGATCTTATCCCTTGAGTTTGAATGTTGGTTTGTTGTGAAGTTTTCTATAGCTCTGGATCTCTGCTCCTCTGACGGTAGTGTTATGAGCATGGAAAACCACGTGAGAACATTTTGGATTACCTCCAAAAGTGTTGATCTCACGAAAGTTGGCCCATCTATTGAGAAATGAATAACATCACCTTGAAAAGAAATATGTATAAAATTAGATTTGGTTTGATTGTTTATCATCTTCAAGAAAAATGGGATTTGATTATAAAGGCAATCACATTAGGGAATTCACCTCTAGCGGAGAATTGGGTCTGATCGGATTGAATTGTATCATGTGGTTGTTGCTTCTTAAAATCTTAACAATGAACATCTCGTGAGGAATGTGAATGGCTAAGAGACTTAGATTGGTTGGAGATGTGAATGGTGAGGAAGTTTTCTTGTAAACTATCTTTTGAGGTCGTGACTTTGCTTGAGGACAAGCAAAGGATCAAGTGTGGGGGGGTTGTTTAGCCCTATTTTGTGATGAATTTGTGGGTGTTTACGTCTTATATTGACTTTTATTTTGGTCTCTTTCACTCAAGAGTTGATTGATTTGAGCTTTTGTGCTAATTTTGTTGTCTCAGGATTTTATGCTCAAATTGATTGATATGTGGACAAAACTAAACTCAGAATTTAGTTGATTGGTCTGAAGAAGAATCGAAGTTCATCTCGATACGAGTTCGTAGGCGAAAACGGATCCAAAATCCGACTTGAAACGAGGGAGAACGGACCAAAACAAAAACGCTGTGCATTGCAGTCTGCGAAAGGCATACACGGCGTCGCCGTCCCACGGCGGCCGCCGTCCCTGGGCGCGTTTTTTCCATTTAAAAGTTGATTTTTAGGGGTTTTCACCCCATTCTCGATCCCAGCAGCCTCTAGGGCGAATTCCACTATTTTCCTTTGGTTTTTAGAGATTTAAAACATCAACATTTGCTCTCGGATTCATTGGATTACCGTTGATTGCACTTTTCATTCCGTTGGATTAGTTCACTTGGATCGCTACATTTTGTAAGAACTCATTTGTGCTCTTAGTTAATTTGAATCCTTTGGTTTATTTGAATCCTTTGTTTTATGCTTTTGATGAATGTGATGATTTGAGTTTATTTTCGTTGAATCTTGATAATTTACGTGATTCGTTAGTTCGTTATTGTTGCCTACGGATTTCTCTTAATAGTGAATGTTTAGGAATCTCTTTTATGGTGATTAAAGATCTCTTTGAATTTGAATCCGATGCTTGATTTAGTTTTCATGCCTAGGGAACAATTGATTGTTGTTTATGAGTTTATGATCGCTTTGTTTAGAGTACTAGATTAAAACCCTAGTTGATAGGCTTAATGTTTAATCTTTATGTTCTTAGTTGTTTCATATCTACTGCATTAGTTAATGTTTATTGCTTTCTTCTGTTTATGTCTTGGTGATTAGAGAGCGAGATAGTGCCAGACCCAACTACCCGATTAGAGTGTTTAGGTTTCCCTTCCGTTTCTTGTGAGTAATACAATTAAAGCCCTGCTAAGCCTTCCGTGTGAGACGACTTGAGTCACCTTACCACCTTAGGACGTCCTCGTATAAATTCGAGTCCATCCGCTAGGTGTTTTTGGATGAGTCACTTGACTTGAGTATCAATCAAATAATTTCACGTGGCCAGTATTAATTGTCATATCCCAGTTTTTAATCACTGATTAAAGACTTAATAATTAGGGTTCGGCATCCATTAATAATAAAACTGATTTGATTTAATTGTTATATATGTGTTTTGATGTGCTAAATTCTTATTATTATTTGAATCCGTTTGAGATTTAAAGGATTATTGAGTAGTCAATAATTATTATTTCGGATTATAACTGACTTAGCAAAGTCATGTTATTTAATTTATATACGATAGAAATAGTATTTCTATTATTTACTTGAAGTCGTAATTAATTTTCGACTTATAAAACGAGTTATAAAATATGTAATTTATAGAGAGTTATAACGAAGCTTCGTTATATGGGAACCCGAAATTAGTATTACAAATACAGAATAAGGATTTTATTCATCACATTCATCTAGCACCTACACATACTTTTCATTTCCACATCCATCTTACTCTTAAATAAATTGATGGTGTTGGAAACACTCATCATATGCCAACCATTCCACTAAATAAAGAGATTCTTTACACTTTCTCCATATCAGCCCATTCCTTTTGCCGGCCATTTTCTACACCTTTAACATCTCAACATGCAACTTACTTTTATTTAACCAAAATCAGCAGCCAACATTCCTCTCATTCCTCCTTAGTTCTTCAATAGCCAAAGAAGAGATTGACTTCATTCAAAGCTTTTACAGTAAACCTCAAGAGGTAAAACTTGCTTTAATACTCCATTAATTTTCAGTTTCTAACATTCTGATCCAAGCTATACGTTCTTATGCTTGAATTATAATTCACAGATTCCAGCTAGACACCAAATACCAGCTACATCGAGGTTACTCCAAATTTCTCTTTATATTTTTTTCTAGTTAATATCGAATCAAGCATCAAAGAACAACAGAATACACACGCACAAATTTTATTATATTATCTAATCTATTACAAGTACAGATCAATTTTTGTAAATAGAAATGATGAAAGAACAGATTTTTAAAACCCTAACTTTGCTACTTGTAAATTCTGGACTGAAATTTGGAGAGTTCCTTGTGTTTTGCTTGCGTGTGTGTTGTTCGAATCGTGAGAGGGGAAGGAGGGAGCAATAGGCGGCTGCTCGGCGCCGGCAACGGCGGCGCGGCGGCAACTGCCGCCCAGTCCCTGTTCTGCCAAAACAAGAGAGGAGAGGAGAGAGTTTAGGATTTCAGTTTTTTTTTTTTTAAAAAAAAAAGAGAGAAAAGGGGGAGAGACTTATCTTTTCCGGCGACGCGGCGGAAGCAGCGGCGCAGCGGCACGAACGGCGGTTCTGTTCGGCCGGAAAAGAGGAGAAAATGGAGGAGTTCAGATCTGTTTTTTTTTTTTTTTAAAAAAAAGAGAAGAAACGAGGAAGATTTGGAGCCTACCTTTCCGGCGAGGCAAGACTCGGCCATCCACCACGATTCCGGCCAGGCGGACGGCGGCCGTGCTCCTTCACGGTGAAGCGGCGGCTGTGGTTCTTCAGGGCAGCACATGCACCGATTTTCAGAAAAGGAGGAGGGATAGAGAGGAGAGACCGAGAGTATGAGAGGGGGAGGGGAGATGCACGGCGAGACGGCGCGCCGGAGGCGGCGCCGCACTCGACCGAACGGAAAGGGACGAGAAAGGGAGCCGAGAAGGAGAGGGGAGATCGAAGAGTGTGCTACGTGTGTGTTTTGTATGTTGTGTGTGTGGTGTGTGGTGTGTGGTGTGTGGTATATGTATGTATGATTAGGGTTAGGCTTGGGCTCAAAGCCCTTTTTGCTAGCTTGGGCCGAAATTTAAAAAAAAAAAAAGTTTGATGGGCCTATTTTGTTAAATAAAATTTGTTGGGCCGATTTTATTTAGTTTAATCCTGTTGGGCACATTTTGTTTTAAAAGCTGATGGATTTTTAATTAAATTGATTTTGGGCTCATTTTAATTAATTTTGGACTGGTAATTGAATAATATAGGCCTACGAATTTTGGCCTTATTTCTTAAAAAAAAAATGTTTAAATTTTCACTAAATTATTTAGTGAATTTAAATCTCTTGATTTAAATTTTAATATTTAAAGTTGGGATTATTTATTCTAAACGAAGTCCATTCTATTATTTAAATTATTAATGGACTTTAAAGTAAATATTTTGGGATTAAGCCCCATTTATTATATGATAAAATTATTTTCAAAGCTTACGAGTATGGATTTTTTTTTTTTATGGTTAAAATGTTTTATTTCATCTCAATGAATTTTTTTAAATATTTATTATTTATAAATGAATAATGGAATTTCTTATTTATTTTTTTAAAAAAAATGAAATGTATAGAATTTTATAAATATGGTTTCTTTTACAAGAAAAAGGATTAAATTATTTTATGAGTAATTCCAGTATAATGGAATTAAAATGTCCTATTAGAATGGCTTCATGTTTTAATAAATATTGAGACCATTTATTTACAAGATTAAAAAAAAATGTGGAATTGTGTTATAGAATGATTAAGTATATGATTTACTTTATCAAATGAGCTTGGGATTTAATTGAGATATTAAATTGCTAAGCATGTGTTTATAAATGATTTATTTATTTAAGTGATGAAAATGTGCGAAGTATGAGAAAGCATGATTTATAATGATTAAATTTTCAGGGTGATAATATATGGCTTGTTCTTAATTGATGGAGTACTTGACTAAATGACGGGTGTAGAAGGAGGTTATGGATTATGTACATGTTGATGTTCGAACAAATGGGTTCGAACCTATATGATAGTTACATGATAATTGGTTACATTTTATTGATTGAATGAAACGAGATTAATATGGATGCTAGAACCCTAAAACATTAAAAGATACCTTAGGCACGTAGAATTAGACTTTGTCTTATGACAATTTCTTCACGAACTTATCGACTCTTCATCAATGAAGGTCCGGGCGACAGAAAGTGAAGCAGAAGAAGAAACGACTCCACGCCAGCTTTAAGAACAATTGAGGTGGGCATTATTTTATTATTACGTATATAGAGATCCCCTGCGTGACGTAGGCCTCATATGCGAATATATATGCATGATATGTTTTGACTATTTATTCAGTTCTTATGAAATGCTTATATGTTTAATGCCCTTTATGAAAATGAAAATGTTATGAAAATGAAATGTTTATGAAATGATTGACTGCCAAAATGTTTATGTTTTTATATGTATCCTATCTGTGTTGGTTCGCCAACTTTAAAGTAAATCCAATTGAGATCCTATGCTAGACAAAGGTCGCTAGCTAGGGTTAACGTGTACACTCATGGAGACCGCGAGTCGCTTGCGACCGGTCTTGGCGTCCGTGGTAAGGAGGCCTCCTTCCCGGCGCGTGATAGAAAGGGCAGATATGGATCATATAGACTGAAAATGGGATGCATCCACCTTTATGAAAATGAACGAAATATTTTAGTAAGCGCAGGTCATTTATGAAAACCCCTGTGTGTTACTGTTATGGCAGTTCAATTTATATATGTATGCATGTTGTATTTCGGCTTATGTCACTGAGTATTTTTATACTCAGCCCTGCATGTATTTCTAAATGTGCAGGTTGAGCAGGCGATGGAATGGATTGGTGTTGAGCGGATTTCCCTTTTGATGTTTATGTAATGAAACCTTGAGTATGCATCTCCATATGCATAACTCACACGTTTTTCCGCTGCAAACACTCTGAATTTGTTATCGTATTGTGGAACTTATTACTCCTTCATTTTGTTTAACTTTCATTTGGGGTTTAGTCGTTATGGCTGGCTCATTTGTTAATTACCCAAGTGGTTATATATATATATACCACTAGCTTGTTGTTATTAATGTTGGTTATTTAGTAAATCCCTTTTAATTTCCATTTCTTATTGTTCACCCAAGTCATAACCCCGGTTAACCCGTCATTGGGATAGTGGGCTGTGACATTAATACTTCAGTCATAACTGATTTATCAGTGAGATCCTCGTTCAGTCAATATGTCAGTATTTGACTTGGTCTTTTCACATCTATCTTCAGTTGAGGTCTTCAGTCTTCAGTCCTCCGTCTTCAGAACAATAGTCTAACTAAAAAATATGAACTCTAACACTTGAGTTCGAAAAGTTATAGTCTATTACAAGTAGTTCTAAGAGTTTTGGTATCATCAAAACTAGGGATAAGATATTTTATTAAGTTCCCAACAAACTGGTTGTGAATTCTAATTTTAAAACTCGAATTCACAACCAAAACAATTAATTGTAAATCTGAGTTTTGAATTCATCGAGCTGGTTGTGAATTCATAGATCTGGTTGTAAAATTCAAGAATATTAAGTTGCGAATTCAAGAACATTACATTGTGAATTCACAGATCTGGTCGTGAATTCAAGAACATTAAGTTGTGAATTCAAGTTTTAAATAAATTCACAACTATAAATAGTGTTAGTCGTGAATTCGAGTGAATTCACAACTATAAATAGCATTAGTTGTATATAAAATGCGATTTTATTAAAAATAAAGAAAAACTTAGAACCCTTGAAGGCACAAGAAGCCAACTAAGGGCCGAGCCTCATTAAAACCTTTTTACGGAAAACCCAGAGGGAAAAACCGTAAAAAGGAAAAAGAGTACCCGTCTACGAACGGAAACAAAAGGAAAAAAGGGGGAAGAGCGGAAGGGAAAGTTTCCGGAACTCCGGCCTGACCATCGTCCCCAAACAAACCCGGCTCGCACCCCTAACAAAACAAACGAAAACAGGCTAAAGGCCGGTAAGATGCCGTCGCCAAAAGCCAAACAGAAGAAGCTAAGCGGCCGGTTAGACGCCGTCGCCGTTAGCAAGACCAAAACCAAGGACCAAACAAAAACTAAAGGGAGAAGACACGGCCGGTTAGATGCCGTCGCCGTGAACTTCCCAGAACCACCAAACCCAAAGAACAAACAAGCAAGGTGCGAGCCCGGCCGGTTATACGCCGTCGCCGGTGTCACCTTACAGAACACAACAAGAAAAACAGCACACAACACCAAAAAGAGCGGCCAAGGGGACCAAAGCCAAACATAAGACATCCCACGCCCAAAGCAGCAGCAGGGCTCCTTACCACCCGACCCCATTGTACGCCCGCCAGGTGCTCGACAGAAGACTGGTGTGAAACCAGCAGCCAACCAACCGCAGCCAACAGCAGAACCCTCCACCGCGCCAACCTCTTCCTTCCCAACCGAAGGACCAGCACGGCCGGTATGACGCCGTCGCCGTGTGTCCCTGGAGGTCAGGACCGCGCGCAGAGCATCGTCGCCAAAAGCCCACCACATCCACGACCGAAAGCATCCCCACGCTCCGGCAGTGTCCCCCAGGTGTTCGACAAAACGCCAAACACACCATCGCCAAACTTTCCCCTCTTCTCCGAGAACATCCAACCCAAAGCAGAAAGGCTAGATACGACGAGTGTGACTGTGCGAAGACATGTCCAACCGCACCGCCTCCTTAATTTCATCAATCTCATGAGGCCACCATCCTTCCCGGCGATCCGAATGGGCCATGATGTCCGCAGCCGCATTCCCTTCCCTATAATTGTGCGTAACGGTGAACGTAAAATCCTCAAGGCGCGTGAGAGTATCCATCCAATAATTCCTAAATCTCCAAGGCACATCCATGCATCTTTTCTGTAACAAATTCACCACGTAGGAGGAGTCAGCCTCAAGCCACAAGCGGCGCCATTCTCGATTGTGAGCGATGGCGATGGCAGTGATTACCCCGAGAAGTTCAGCCTCGAACGCGAAACCAGTGCCGCCCTTAATATGAAAACAACCACAAACGTCAGCTTTATGGTCTCGAAAGACCCCACCAGCAGAAATAAGGCCCGGCGCTCCAGAGGCCGAACCATTCGTGTTGACTTTGATCCAATTGATGTCAGGCGGCCACCAATAAACAGAGATGTAATCTGGGGGTGGAGCGGGTCTAGACTTCACTCCGAGACCGCGAAGAGTAAGATAATCACTCCAAATATTATTCATAAACCCGAGCTTCTTAATGCAATCCGTCTCCTTATAAACCACCTTAA